>NW_009701862.1:23140-57092 GCF_000703405.1 Apaloderma vittatum
GGCACAGCCACAGCAGAGCTGCTTCATGGTCTCGGCAATCAGCACCTCACACCCATGGCCACAGTGCGAAGGTCAGAAGGTCCAGACTTCCCACCACCGAGACGCTTTCACCTTGCTTGTGGCCGAGCTCCTGTCCAGCTCCCTGCTGTCGGAAGAATGCTGCGAAACAAATACTAATTACCCTTGCTGCAGCGCACTGAGAATAGAGGCACAGTTTGCTGCTAGAGCAGCCCATCGTCCAGCTCCAGCAGCCCCTTGCTTGGCCCCCCGGCACTCATAGGCAACACGCAGGTGGTGGCACCACCAGCCAGGATGGTCTGGCCGCGGCTGAGCGGCAACGCTGGACCTTGCCTCCGCAGGTTATCCTACTTCCGTGCCGATCACTCCCGACAGCAGCAGATACTGCAGCTTCTGCAATTGGCACAAGCAGCCAGCGATTACTTAAAGCCACAGCCCTTCTTTTATGAAAGGCGAGCCCCAGACATTAGACCCATCGATCTCCACTTGCTCCAACAGCGGACAGGTTTGTGAAGGGAACGCTGCCCTTCTCTGCGGATAATGGAGCTTATTTTTAGCTGTTTTGAGCTTGCTATACGCTGCTTTCACACTTAATTTGTTGATGCAAAAATAAGCTGTGGGAGGCCCGAGCTGAATGGGAGAACCACAGATACAGCAGCTTTGCTGCTGTCAAAGCCCAGGCTTATGTTCACAGTCCCTGCGCACGCAAAGAGCTTGAAATTCCCTTTGCATGCTTCTCCTTCAGCTAGGACACATTAGGAAAAAAAACCCCAAACAACCACCAAGCTCCAAAAAATCAGGTAGACTTTTTCATCAGCTGCTACACAACTACAATTCACAAAGGTAGATGAGTCTGCAGACTGGCGGGGCCACACCTGCACCTGAGATTTTCCCTGAGGAAAACCACCTTTCCAGCCAGTTCCTCATTTGCCCTCGGTCACTCTCGCTGCAGACTGAGCCCAGGCTGATGTCAGTGCTTGCTCACCAGGTTGCCCTGTTCTAGAGGTGGGGATACCTACTCCATGCCTGCAGAACAAATAAAGCAGTAAAATACACTGTTCTCAGAAAAAAACAGAGGGAATGGCCACCCAGAAACCAGTCATGTATTAATGTCTGACACAAGACTAATGAAAATGAGTGATTATTATACTCCACACTCTCATCTGCTGCAAGCTACAGGAAATTATTCTGCAGCTGAAAGAACTGGTTAGTAGGAAAGGGCTGGCCCTTTCCTAGAAATACTTACATTTTTGACCTTGTATGTGAAAGATCTCCTTTTAATCACTACAGTCTAAGCAGTCTTAACAGTTATTTGGACACTGACACACCGGTGGAGGCGTTCAGTAGCCGCATTACAATTTTACATTAACCACTTAGCAGCTTTTCACATTGACCGTGGGCTAAGACTGCAAACCACACCTCGCCCTCCACAGTAAATTCTCAGGAGAGCACAGAGCTCAGTTATTGAAAGGACTTGCTCTGCTCTTCGTTTTCCTGCTCAGGAAGGAGAGATGAGTTGTCTTGCTCCTTTTTAACACTGGTTCCCGCTACACAGCATCCGATGCTGAAAATGGGAATGCTGCAGTGAGGTATTTGAGCTGCACCTTAGCACGCTGGGATGCAGCCACGGAGTGGATCTGCAAGCAAATTAACTACCAAAGCACTTTAATATGCTGTGGGCTCCTGATGGGATTTTCCAAAGCATTTATGGTAGCCTTGTCCATTACCAAATTAGCATACAAACACATTTAGGAGATTTATTTTACTTTTAATACTCTCCCCATCTCCTTCTTGGCTTGCATATTCACTCATTCGTCATTCTAATTCTCAAAAAATCATCCTTGACTCTCATTTCTTCCAGCACACTCTACCAGTAAAACATCTCAAATTTTGCCCTCAGTCTAGTGCCTGGACAACACAGCAGATCCTTTAAAAATGCTAACATTTTGTTTAGTGTTTCCCAAAGGCCTCCTTCATGGTCCACACATTCCATATTTGTTTTTAGTTAAAGCAATTTGATAGGAAAAGAGCATGTAAGATCAGAATATATTAAGGACTGACAGAGGCTGAGACTAAAAACTCCAGATAAAATAGAATAACCCTTACTATTTTATTTTTTGTAATGCTTCTTGCTTTCTGCTGCTCTGAAGCCCTTTTGGTTTTTCTGGTGATGTTTAGCCTTGTGCCTCAACCTCCAGCTTGCCCATTCACAGTTTCGCAAACTGTGACAGACTGGTATCATCACCTTCTATTAAAGAACATACTCAGAAAAAGCTAGCCACAGAGAATGCCAACCTAAAATAAGAACAAGTAGTTCATATGGTCAAGCAGCTACAATAAGTAGTCAACTAGCAGTTAATTTAGCACACTTTTAGGTAAGCCCTGAGAAAACCGAAGCTCCAGGTCCCGAGAAAACTTAAAAGTTTCCAAGACCTGATATCTACGTGCAGTGAAATATCAAAGACCACTTGAATAATCCAGAAAGGGCCATCTTCAGTATTTGATTTAAAGACAGCCATGCATGTGCTTTAGGCTGGAATATCAAGTAATCTTCTAGTTCATGTTTTACAAAATTCTGGTTGAAAAATCAATACCAGAAATTGAAAGAGCAGAATCAAGTGGGAGCATACAAGATTGAGCAATTTTGGCATTGTTCATTTATCCAGAGAAATCTGGCAATAGAGATCATCCTCTCTTAGCTGTCAGAGACTCAGGGAGCGTTCTGGCACAATTTATGAGTTTATGCCAAGATCATGTAGATGACTGGGGTACCTATTTTTCTTATTTCAAAAGAATCTATTGCAGGTGCACAAGAAATCCAGTTGCGCTTTAGCCAAAAACACTCCCCCTTCCACAAACATGGAAGCTGTAGAAAGGAAAAAGAGCAGAGTTTGGGGGTAAAAGCTTTGCCACAGGTAATATCAGGGTGGTTCCCCTTTGCTATCAGATGATACAAAAAACATTCTCAGCATAGAAAAGGAGACTTGAACAATTCTTGTTTTGTGAAAGATTAGCAGTTAAAAATCCATCATTTTGAAAATCTGACAAGCAAGTTCAGGGGGATGTGTGCCTCACACAGCAAGGGCACTTGGGAAGGTGAGGTATGCTCCACTACAACTGGACGGAAAAAGAAGAGGTTCATCATAGGGGGCTGGAAAACATTACAGTTTAAAGATGACAAAAGTGACCAAGTCAGGAATGGAAAAAATTACGAAATTTGTCATTCATGTTTATGTTACCGGCAGTTACACAGCCCAGTTACAGGCTTAAGAGTATTTTTCCTGGCAACCAGCTATTTTTGCTACAGCTTGAGATTCAAACAGACCAGACTAGGGTCCTTTTAGATACAAACAAGAGTGAAAACACATCAACATCAAACAGTTTGCATGACTCTACTTTAAAAGCAGAAAGCTTTATAAAAGCCCACCTCTCAGAAAGAACAAAGGTACTTATATCAACCAACCTTCCTGGGTATGTACCTGTAACAAATCTCCACAGGATAAAGACAAAAAAAAGTCTCCAAGAGCTCGGGTTAAAAGCAGTTCTCAAGTTGGAACTGGTGGGTGTTCCTCAAGCATCTCACAGCTCCTTTGCAGATCCCAAATCCAGGAGCATGCAGGTTTATGGCAAACCGGCAACGCTATTTCCTTGAGAGGATGTACAACTAGCCAGACTAACCATTTCAGGTTTCCCAGCCCAGTCCCGCTGCTGGCCAGGGGCGGTGGCCCTGCTGTGGGAGCTCCACACCCTACCTGCAAGTCAGGGCTTTGAGAGCCTCAGACAGGCTGTGCCCAGCCCAAGAGCCCTACTCACCTTTTGCAAATTTTTCCTGCACATTAAGAGCTATGAGTCCTTCCACAGCTACCCTACATAAAGAGCAAACCATGGCAGAAACCAGATTTCAGGCATGTGTGTCCAAATAAGCAAACACTGCCCATCTGGTAGTAATTATCCACACATTACAGTTCACATTTTAAACCATCACATTCCTCCTGGAAACAAAATGCATACTCGTTTGAAGTTGTACTAAAGAAAGAAGAATTCACAAGAATCAATAGTGAAAAGTTCGCATTTATATGCAAAAAAATAGGGGGGTGGTCGTGTTTCTTTGTGGGTTTTTTTATTTTTATTTTCAAGCTACCACCTATGTGATAAGCTACCTATCACAGTGCCTGCCTACATCATGCAACCTAACACCTCTTCTAGGAGCTCTGTGACCTTTCAAGTTTCTTAGGAAGCTTCTGTCATTTAACAAAACCCTCTCGTTTAGTTTTTTCATCCTCAGCTGAACAGTTCTAGATCTTCCCCAAATTGTACTCGTGTGACACCTTGTACCTTCTACATAGCAGCAGGTTCAGAACAAGCCCCACACATTGCCGCGACTCAAAACTGCCAAGCACTAGTACACGGCAAAGGAACAGACTCATCCCACTTCAAGGTCCTGAAATATCCTGGGGAATCAGGTTGTGTCACAGGACTTTTCTCATGCACAAATGTATCGTGCCCACACTGGAACTTTCCCCTCTTAAGGCTGGAATGTGGCACAGGCCCTGCCCAGAGAAGGTGGAGAAGGGCCCAGGTGACGCTGGTACCAAGCACTCCACAGCACGCGGGCAGGCGGCTCCGAGTCACACGCGAAAGGCAGTGTCCATGCCTGTCACAGGCAGAACTGGCAGGTGACAACAGCTCTGAACTGGAAGGCTGTACATCAGCCTTCTAGTTACAACAGCAACATGCGGTGTAAAAACGTCAGTTCAAGAGTCAAACTTATGGAAGGGCATGATTAAGTGTCAAATATAAAAATACGATTATGCTTTTCAAAAAGCATTTTATTAGATCAGACTAAATAAAAGTTGTTCATAGTGTATGAAACAGAAAGGAAGCACTTAAATGTGTTTTACTGTCACACACAGGGTCAAATTGATTTTATTCTAGGGAAGGAAAGCCTGATTTTTGAAAGCTATTTGCTCAAACCACAAGCACTTACTACTGAAAATCAAACTTAGAGAGAAATACTGAGCATCTTTGAAAAAATATCAATAAATTACAATAAATTATGGTTATTTGCAAGCAGTTCTGTAATAAGAGCGCTTAGACCTTACAGGATTGACTTTGTATGGAAGAACAGATTACCATTTAATTATTTAATACTGGTGCAGTCTTAGTTGCTAACAGTTTTTAACACTGGATATACCTTTCTTGTCTTTGTCGATGTTCCTCTCAAAAAACATTAGAAATTGGAAGTCTATTCCATCCTTGTGTACACTGGTCATGAAAAGACAGGCAGCATCACTGGTCATACAGCAGAAATTGAGTCATGTCTTTGCATAAATTCATCACTTGTAGATCACTACCTATAGCCTGAAGGTAAATATGAAGGTAAACACCTATCGTCTGAAGGTAAAGGGCCACTCATATCCATTTTGCAGTATGACATTTGCTTTGATTGTTTTGGTCCTTCTACTACACTATTTCTACCAGTTCCTGTCTCTTCTTTCCTGGCAAAAGCCAATCCCTTCCAAAAAAAATCTTCTAATTGGAATTCAACAATTTTAGAAGTGACTTTTTTTTTAAAAAAAACCAAACTAACAAAACCCCCCAGACCCCTCATCTGCCCCCCACCCTTCCTTAAAAATTCCAAACCTTAAAATGTTTTTATTTTTTGTAGCACTCGGAGCTAAAAGCCAGGAAAAAACTGAGCCAAGTTAAGTGCATGGCAAACAAGCTTTCCTCATCCTGTTCCATGTATATTTTTGAATAGAGGAGTAAGGCTATTACTGCATTAAAAATTACATTAACAATCTCAAAAAAAAGCCACCACAAAATCTCCAGTGAAACTACTATTTCCAAAGTACTACTGGCATTTGTTAGTGTATGTCTTGTCTTCTTACCAAATTAAATAAGCAGTTTTCACCTTGACTTTTTACTTCAAACAGAATTCAATTAAGCCACAGACTACAATACTTATGAGATTAGCTGATACAGATTCACGGTAATTTCTAATATTTTACTTCTCATTTGCTGGCTACATTCATGAAGAATCATGAAGAATCAGATGCTTATTCCCTGATGTTTAGTGTGACACACTACAGCAGAGAACCAGCCAGACAGGATTCCTATGAGTCACTTAATATTTAACAAGGATCTTACACTTGCCGGCTCTTTATGCCCTTACAAGCTTTAAATGTGATGTTATCCTCTTATGGAATCTTTGCTTTCCCATTTTGCAGAAGTGATGTCCACTTTCATGCATTAGCTTTACAAAGTTAGTTCCAGGTGTAGGAATAAGGGCTATTTAACTTAACTAATATTAGAAAACAGTCTGTAATAGAGAAGTATTCACTTGCCACATAGAATGAATCCTTCCTTCCCTGTAAAAATTCTTATGTCATAAGAATAAGTTTACCCTATCTGAGCAATTCTTTATTTCTCAGTATTAATTTCTCAGTATTTAATTTTTTTTTTCTCTCGGTTAATTCCATATGAGTATGAGACAGTCTCCATCAGATACCGTGTAGCTTTAACAAGTTATACCGTCGCAACTTACGTTCTCACACCTATAAAATTTTAATCATCTTTTATAAAGTTCTTTGAAATGTCAGGACACAAGATCCCATGCTTAAGCACAATATTATAGTATTTGGTTTACATCATTCCGTTGTTAAGCCTGTTTAGGATTTCATCTGAAAAGGCAGCACAAAACAGAAGAGGCAAACAAGAAGCAAAGATGCTTTTTTCTTTCTTCCACTAACCCCTCCCTATGTAATAGATACATCTAGCTTGCTACTGTCATTAATTCTGCAGCTTGAAAAAAACCTGAATTAGGAGAAATAAGGTGTAGAACAGGACTCTCAATTGTTTCCAGCTGTAACCTATTCTGAATACCCAGATATACCAAATAAATTGTTTAACTGAGGTGTCTTTTGAAAAGCTACTTCCACTAGAGCCTATTTTCGCAGTAATTAACAGATTAAAATATTTTTCTGGATGTGAGAGCTCAAACACCAACCTGTTGCCAAAAATATGCTTGTCCATCAGCAGCCATAAGTTACAGAGCCTTGAGAATAATCTGGAATTTCCTTGCTTTCCAACAGCTACTGCTAGGTGCAAGGTGCCAGAGCTTAGGTTTGCTTTACACGGGGAAGTGACTGTGTTATTTCTCAGGCACTCTCCTTTATTGAACAGAAACCATTTGAATTCTTTGAATTCAAGATATCATCTTTTGACTTCTAAGTGACTTTTTTTAAAAAAACAACAAAACTTTAAGAAAAACAAAACCATTCTAAATTAAGTATCCTTATTCTCTCTTGCAAAAAGTTATGTCCATACTTTGGGAAGCCAGATTTAAAGAGCACAAGTATACTTCGGATGTAAACACTGACGTGAACCAGTCAAGTTCGATGTTATGTTCTAGAAATATCAAACTATAGATTTAACTCCAGGACAGCTGCTGTAAACAACAGGCTTGCCAACACATTTTGGATTTACAGGCCAAAAATATGACTGTTCCCAAATTCTTCCTTTTACTACAAGTGAGTTTAGTGATGCAATGCATACTTCTGGTCCTTAAGCTAGAAATGCATTTCTCATCCGATAAATATAAACATTTTCTGCTGATTCCACAAAGGCCAGGACAAATTTTTTCTAGAAGCGTGTGTCCATATATTTTCGAACATGGGCAAACCCCTCTCTAAAGTGCTAAGTAGTTCTCAAAAAAAATACAAAAAAAATAGTATCTCAACTCTTAGAGTCATCCACATCCCAGGAAATGCCAGTTATAGTAGCTCATATACTAATGGTTAATTTCTATTTCCACCTAGAAATACTGAAGTCTGTTTTAGTCACACAATTTCTAGCACATTACTTATGCTGCTTCCTGTGTCACATCCACAGTTAGCAGTAGACCCTTATTATTGTCAAGGCTCTATAGTCTCTCAAATGGCATCTCCCTCGATGAAGTAAACTTCTGGAAGATGTCACAACAGTCATTCCCAAGTAAAGTTTGAACTGTAAGTACCAGTCTTTCCACAACCAGGAAAGATACAACAGTGAAATATAGTTTCTGTTCATCTCTGTCACAAAGACCAAATTTGTAGCTTGCCTCTACATCAGAATGTGCTGACAGCTCTTGAAATGCTTAGATTCATTTATTAAAGTAGAAGAACAGAAATGGGTGTTCATAATAAGTAAACATTTTACCACCTATAGGGTTTTCTTTTAAATGACCTGAGTAGTTCTATATGTGGTAATTTTGCATTAAAATTCAAGTGTTAAGAGATATTATATGTCAACTCACACTTCGAGCAGTAACAAAGCTGTTCAAGTCACGCTAACAATACGTTTTTGCTCAAAAGATAAACCAAAATCAGATTTAAACCAGGCTAATACTGTGCTGCTAAAACAAACACCCTTCACCCCCCAAACATATAGGTATTTATACATGGCAGTGAGTTAAAGCTTCAAATTCCCCAGCAGCCTTGCAGGAAGCAGCCCCGAGGCAGGGAAAGGGGCTGAGCATCCCCCTGGAGACGAGAAATAGAGGCTTGTGAGGAGTTTCCATGACCTCAGTCTCATCAGCTAGTGATGTACTTTTGCAGAACATCAGAAAAACAATCAATCTGGAATTTTCCTTCCCAAGGGAGCATCTGGCTCCCACCCACAGCTGCAGACCTCTTGTGTACATGTTCCCACCCCAGCACTCGTGGTTCTTCCCTTCCACTCCACACCACAGCAAGCCACTGTGCAGGGACATACCCATAAACACTGGGTATGGACAGACCTATGAAACTAGACTCGTAATAAATTTTATTTCGTTCTGACTGGATGCTTGAACTGGCTCCTCAAGGCCAGGTGAGCACCAGCTTGCACAACATGAGGGCAAGGGAAGAGAGGGAAGGGCTGAAGGAGTGGCAGCCACGGCCTGACTTACCATAGACAAGCTAAACCATGTATTTAAAGCCTCTGTGACTGCACCTATTACTGAAGGGAAAAGAAATGAACTCAAAATTGTATGCAAAATTAATCTTTTACCTTTTCTTGCTATTAACTCAAAAACAAATTCCAGAGCTAAATGTAGTTGAACGGAAGACAGCTTTCCTTGGCACTTCATGCACTTATTGTAAATGGCTGATTTCACCATTTCCTCTATGCTGACACTTTTCCTTTTTCATTTGAACTTAAAAACCAGGAAATTAGCTATGAACTCCCACGAATTACTAGTGGATCAGAGGGAGTGCAGTAATCTAGAAAGACTAAGCTTGCTTTTGTGATTAGCCCACAGATGGATATGTTTCTAACTCCAGTAGGGCACATACAGCTGTCTAACAACAAAAAAAACCTCCCTATCGTGTGGTGTTCTCTCCAGCCACCCTGCTCATTGCCATCCAGTGTTCTGGATGCCAAGAGGGTTCCTATCTGGTATTAACCCAGTGCAATAGTAGCTCCTGCAAGGTAGAAAATGGGGTTTTAGGATTTTTAAATTCAGAAGAATCTTGGTAAAGGTAGTTAAGCACAGAAATTCCCTGGGCAAACTCTGATGGCTTGCATGTGAAAGTATTATCAGAGCCAGCCGTTAATATTGACAGCTCCAAGATAACTTGGAACAAAGAAGTTTGAGCTCAGGCAGAGTTTTGGGAGATTCCTGTTGGGCTAGAACACAGCAGCATTGCTCAATCTCATTTAACCCTTCAACAGCAGCCTCTCCACTTCATGCCAGATGGGCTGGCTGTGTTTTTGACAGAAGTCATTGCCAGCAAGTCCTGATTTCATTCACAGCTACATTCTGTTTCAAACGAGCTCACAAGAAGCAACTTTAAACTTTTGTGCAGAAATGCATCGTGACCTCTTGGAAAATGAGAAGGAAAGCAAATCCAAACAAAGCCAACAGCTGAATCACCTCCCAGTAACTTCAGCTTTGCAGGGAAAGTGGGAGAGGCTAGGGCAGGTTTTGCCAAGAGGCTGGGGCTGGGCTGCATGGTAGCCCATCCTCGATCCTGTCTCACCATCGCACCAGCTCTGATCACACATTACGACAGTCCATCCTGCTAACCTGGCAAAGAAATTCTCTCTCTTTGGCTGGGTTAGATTTCTGGTAGTTGCAAATTCAATCAGCCTTCCGAAAGGACAGACCAGCACCAGAGGAGCCTAGAGCAGGACGCTCCTCTGGTTACAATGAGCTGTTTCATCAGCTTATGCCACTGCACCGTGTCACTTCACACATGCTCTGCCTGGAGCAAAGGAAACACAGCTTTGCTGTTAAAGTAATCAGCCAAGCATTATTTATTTTATTCTTTTTAAATCAGAAAAGCTGAAGCTACTTTCAGCTGGCTTTGCAATAGTTATGAGCCCCTGCTTTACAGTTTAAACCCTAATTCCAAGTTTCTCCCCAAGTCTACACAAATATTTTGAAAACTACATTGAAGGAGTCCCCAAGACATACCTCAGAAAAAAACCTGCAGGCATTTGGCCAGTTGAGATTAAGTTAGCTATAACAGACTCCATGCCTCACCAGAAAGGAAAAATAACCAACCAAAAAAAAGAAAAAAAAAACCCCAACCCCCCAAAAAACAAAAAAAAAATCCAACCCAAACAATAAACAAAACAAAAAAATACCTCAAGTCAGGGAACAAAATCCAAACAAAACAGAAAAACTAAAGTAACTGTTCACACCATTACCTAAACCACAGAAATCCTACAGGACCTTTCCCCTGGCGAACTACCAGATTCTGAGTATTCCTTACAGCAGAAGGGTCCTTCTCACCTCTATGGTGAGTACACACAAGTAAGACGTGACTCTTGAGCAAGCACTGTCTTATCCTGGGAAAGGAGAGAACAACCTCAATACCATTAACTGGCATGAAAGTACAGCATTATGCCATTTATCCCATTTTCAAGTGCTTAGACTTAACTCCCTGCAATTACGAATTTTATACAATTTGACCAAAAGAAAATTTCTTTTCTCTTTCTGTCTACGAAGGAGGAAAAAGAAGGAAAATTACTAGTTTCCTCCATGCAGTTCTCTCTCCCTTTCATCTTCAACACCACTTCTTTTAAACTTATTTTTGTAAATAACCATTTAACTCAAATAAATAAATAAATACTGTTTAGACTAAGTCACCTGTAAAATAGCCTGGAAGAAGCAAATGTGTCTGTCAGTGTCATATTTAATGAGAAGCTTGTCAAAGTATTCCTGAAATTTTAAAAGCTGCAATACAAAATATTTGAGAGAATAATCTATGCCAAGACATTTAATTATCAAAGGTACACAAAAGGTGCTTATTATACAGCAATTAGAAGATTGCACAGAAGTTTAGAAGTGAGAATTTCACATATAAATTTCACAATTTCGTATTAGATGACAGGCATCCAAAAATCCTGTATCAAGTTGCTTTGAGGATCTTAGAACTAGTTTGGTAGCAGAGAAAGGCATTCTAATCAAGAGTTTAAAAAAACCCAAGCTAAACACACAAAACTGGCTGAAAGACACTGCTATTGCCCAGCTGAACCAGACTTGGACTTAAATGTAGTACTTATAGATGAAATGAGAGTGAGCAGATATTATCCAGCAAGAAGAGAATGTTACATTTCTGGCAGCATACTAAATCAAGTCAGTGCTTTCTTATATATCAGACTATAAAAATGACCATATATTGGAATAGCTGAAAAGAAATTGATACCAATCTTGGATCATAAACACAAGAGAAACTGCTATTAAAGCCTACATCAATTGCTGCAGTGTAGATCCCTAACTGTTATAATTTCCTTAACTTCAGATTTTTCTTCTCTCAGAAGTTTTCAAAGCAGACCACTATTTTCTAGTGTAATATAAAACTGCTTAGGTCATCATGTATGTCAAATCGACTAGAACAAATACACATTAAACCACGTCAGATTAATTCCACTCTAAATTCCAGGTACATTTCTAAGTTTTTTTTTCTAAATGAAGTGTTGCTAATTTTAAGACATCACCAATAATGCAGGATTCGATAAATAAAACCACTGTAACTCACACTTGATTCCGAAGAGCTCAAAAACATACCTACTCCTTGTATATTCTTCTACCTAATGTCAGATAACAGAGCAAGGTCATGTAGATTATCTGTTGAAACTAGTCCTTCCTACAAGGGCAGAACTTGAAGTATATACCTGGAAGGGTACTCTACCCCAAAGGAGGCTTTAACTACAAACATTTAAAAACTTCTCTTATAAAAAGGACGTGAAGCTGCAAAGAGGCCCAGTGACAGGGGTTTCATTTTTTTCTATCCAGCTGATGCCAGGAGCAGGTTTACTGCTACCTCCACACAAAACCAGAAATCACTGGAATGGAAACACTGATGTTATGTATTGGTACATTAATATTTTCAGAAGCCCTCGTTGAGAAGAGTTAAAAAAAATATATACACAATCAAAGACAAAACTGATTAGCTGTGATTTTTTTTACCTCAGACTGCAGGTGCTGGATCACAACTGTTAATGCTTCAAACTTCTGGTTACTGCTTGTCAGAAATTTTTTCAGCTGTAGGATGATTCCACTCTGGGTCTCACATTTTGTTTTGTACTGTGTCAACTCGGCTGTTTTCGTGCCAGATGAACGCACATCCGTGGAGGCTTGAGTCTGTATGCATGAGCTCTTGGGACTCCGCTGCTTGCCCTTGTCGACTGAAATAACAACAATAACTAATTAATATGCACTTTATGTTGAAGTCTTGCCAAAACTTAAAAAGACAGGTGCACAAGAAATTAGCTGTAAATTCTTATAAAAACTTCCTGAAATACTAACTAGGAGAAAGGGTTATTTCAGTAGCACCGCCAAGTTAATTTCTTGCACCATACCGGTGTGTACGACCATTTGCACGTCAACCTCACCTTCCTGTATTCCGTGGCATACTTTTCAGCATACTCTTCACACTGTGCTCTGAATAAACATTTTCATAAAATGCCAAACTCTGTCATTCTACCTATCCCATAACTTAGTTCTAATATACGAGCTGACCACTTGTGTTTGCAACATGGATTTCATACTTTCTGCACTCTAAAGTATTGCTGAGTACAAAACCATTTTCCCTAATTTATTTCTTCAAAAAGTTTTCATTGGGAACTTTCCTCTCTTCATCTCAGGTTTAAGCTTTATTAACTGGAGGTCTTGCAGCATTTCTTAATGTCAGCAATTTCAGTCACAAGGATGTGACTTTTAAAATGCTCCAAAACATAACACATTTCAAGTTTGCCTTGCCACTATTCACGGTCCAAGAATTACACTGTTGATTTAATATTCCTAAATGATGTTGCAACCTCAATCTCTTCACAGTACACAATCATGTCATGCCAGAGGAAACCACATTACATAATCCAGCGCTTGCCTCGTAAACACTACGGAGGTTATAGGTTTTTCTGCTGCCTTCCGACTGGAAAGGGAGCACAGTACTGCCGTGCAGATAGGGCCAGTCTTCCCCATTTGATCCCATGGGGAATGAGCAAACACTTTTGCAATAAAAGGCTGATGCAATACATAAATATCCCTTGGCAACTTAATGAAGACATCTAAGCAGATTACTCTGTACAGTTTCAACTTAACAAGATTTCTTCAAGATAAAGTGAAAAAAACCTGAGAGGTGAGATTAGGAGAAAAAGAAAATAGAAATATGCAGAAAAAATGGGGGGCAAACTAACCAACTAGTAGTAGTTGCTCATAAATGCTTTCTGAAGCCCAAGCAGGTTTGAAGGTTGACAGGTAACTTACTCCCAGTGGTGCAAGGTTCAATCATGTAACTGGAGATGGTATTAATAACAAAAGCTTTGAATCTCAGTTCACGTTAGTCTGATACGTCAACTGTTGCATTAATACATCAATCTTGCACAGCCTTCACTTGTTTTCAAAGCACTTGAAACCAAGTTTCCTGTTCAAAATAGCAAGGCCCCTCTGTGCTTAGGCAGGTATATAATTCCTCCTGAGCCTATTAATTTTCCAAATAAATCCTCTCTATGTAGTTTTTCTGTCACCCCTCACAGTTAGAGAATTGTCAGCACATTGCTTTATCACGTTCAGATGCTCTTGTGTTCTTGTAGATTTCACTACGTTTCTGCTCAGAGATGCTGACTGTTAAAGGGAGTATTTTCAATTAGAAACACACTATCTTGCAGTTTAATAGTGGAGCTGTTAAAAGGGGTATCAGTGTGATAACCCAAATCAAACAGAAAGCTGTATGGAAAACAAATACCAAGCTTGGCTGCTAGTTCTAGTTAGCTTATTTTTACCACCATTTTAAGTAATGTGAACACTTTTTTTCTCACAACACAGACATAAAATGTCCTTTGACTAGACCTCTTTAAATGAATGAGAAAAATTATATCAGATTTCCATAAGACTTATAGAGCATATTGTGTTTAGGAAAATACTGATTACCTTCTAAAGCTCCTTCAAAAATCACTAGAAACAATAATCAAGTAGAGAGGGGGAAAAAGAGACCAGAGACTAGAGAATAAACATGTACAGTCAGTCCTTCCCTGCCCTGCTGGCTCACATACTCCCACTCTCTCATATATTTCAGCTCCCTTTCTGAATGCTCCACTTAAAGAACTATTCTTGATTTAAGGGTACTGGGTAAATTCACTGATACAAATGCTAATGTCATCGTTAATTAACCATATGAAATTACTTTTATATTCATTTGTAGGACCCTGACAGAGCTGCCTTAAACCTGAACAAATGTTTGCAGACAATTTTTATTTGGACAAAAAGTTACATCACATACTGTTACCTAATGAAGTTATTTCATTTAAATAACAGCAGTACAACAGCTAACCACAAATGACACAAGACTCCAGATACCCAGTTTTCAGAGTTCAGTCAGCCTTTATCAGTTTGCCAGTTTCACACCGCTGCTTTTATCGTGATGTCCAGATGACTAAGTCTTTTCCTAGAACCTCATTTAAACATCCATCCAAGCCAACCCTGGATAATATACTAAAAAAAGCTGAACAAAAACCATCCACTAGAGAAATTCAGTGACATTCCTGTTGGCAAGTTTATCATAGATATGTGGCATGCACAGCCACTTCAAACGCTGAAACGCATTTCTCTGCGAGCATGAGCCCTCTGTAGCGTGAGCTGCCTCTACAGATTAGCACCAGCGACACTCCAGCGCTTATTTCTGGCCTACGTACCTCTGGGCAATGACAGATTGTTTCCAGATTTGTACAGAAGGCATGCTGTAATGTCAAAACAAAAGTCATGCTTTCATTAAAACAAAAGCATCATGAATTTAATTACTGATACGACGCATCAGCAACGGACTCTAAATTAAAGATAGTATTGGTTACCCGCCCAGGTCCTCCTCACTTTGGCATTTTTACTTGCCACCTTTATACAGTCAGACTTGTAAGGCAGAATACTCCATCCTTAAGTTACTGTTTGGACTCTTCTCCAACAGGCTTGAAAATAATGTACCCACTCTAGTTGAAGTGCTCAATTTCTGAAGACTAGAAATCAAATTCTCAAGTACCATGTGTAGCACAGTAACCAGACAGAATCACCATTCAAGGTCCTAGCCTTCTTCATACTGGTAAATAAATAAATAGATATAAAATTAGCAGTGATTTTGCAAAGACTAAGCCTTTTGATCACTGAATCATTCACAGAAGATTCAATATCTCACTGGCAAAAATAATATCCCATGACCTTGGAAAGTGTCCAAAAATCCTCCCACTCCCTCTGTAGTTGCTACATGGATGGGAGCAGTTAACTCCATTTCTTCAGGAAAAATATTAGACCCATCCCAAGCTTTTCCATAATACAAACTGTTTCCCATAGATAGCTTCTTTAGTTGATAGGTGTTCAGAAGTAAGAAATACACAGCTGTGTGTTAGGGTGTGTTCCATAAAATTACGTTTGAGTGCTGAGGCATAGCCACCTAGACAAGTACAATGTCAAGTGCTGGGCAATCTCAGAGCTTGCCTGGTATCACTGGTTTCCTGACCTCCTCTATCTTGTGCACTGTTGCTGGATTACCAGATGAAGCATCTACCATCCACTTTTTGGTTTGCAGAACCAAATTGAAGCCTTCCTTTGTTTACTGTGTACTAAGAAGGCCTGTGTAATAATGTCTACAGTAGACAAAAATTATTTTCTTTAGGCAAGAGATTCAATTTCTAAAAAAACCATTACAAATCTTAAAAAGGATTCCAAATAGCCTAAACAAACTACTAGACAAGCACAAGTAGGAACAACTTCACTTCTCCCCACACTTTTGCAGCCACCATTGTCTTACCACTAAGCACCTTCTTCTCACATTCCTCATCCAAACTGTTAGCTTCCATAGGTTTCTCAAAACACATGTGTGTCTTGTGTAAGCCTTTTTCAAAGAAAAATCCTTGCTCAACATTTTCTCTTGTAGGAAGATGCAGGCTGGTAAAAACTTTCTGCCTCTCTTCCATTTTCTGGAAAGCTTTGTCTACACATGTTAAATTCGTGCTCACTTCTTTGATCAGTAAGACCAAATCAGCCTGAGCAGTTAATCGAGTTTCCATTTCTTCTCTTACTCGCTGGATTTCCTCAAGCACAGTTCGTATATCCAAGTGACTCAACTTCATCTCTGCTTTGAGATCTTCTTTCACTTGTTGCTGGCTCCTCTGCAGTGCTAGCACCGTTCTGATTTCTTTTTGAGATGTTTCCAAGTTGTGCTTCAGTTCCTTCTGTCCAGCCTGCATCGCCTCCTGGCTAGCTTTCACTTCTGCCAACAGAGCAGCGAGGCACTCCATCCTGATCCCACGGGAGGTGCAGGACCTCTTCCAGCATCACAGCTTCCGAGCAGTCAGATACATTTGTGAGCTGGTAGTAGATTTCCCCAGATCACAAGAAAATCAGCACATAGATCTTGGTATGGTATCCCACCTCTGTTTACAGCACACTGCAGTGACAGTGCTAGGTAAAAGTCTAGTAGAGGGTGAGACAAAGGCACTAAATAAAACACTTCAATAAGCAGGGCTCTAGAGCTAGAGTTCCTTCTCGGGACTCAGCCAGAGCACTAATCAGTTTAATTGGCAGGTTATGCCACACCTGAATTTTTTAAAATCCTTTGCTGACATCACTGTACGTGGGACGTCACCTCAAAAGCCACTCCCAACAGTCATTTGATCTGTGCATCAATCAAAGTATGCCCAGGCATCAGTAATCAGGTTTGCAACACAGCCAAACATTCTGGAAGAACACAGAGGCCCTTCCTTTCCACGACAAAGGCTCAAAAGCAGCTCGAATTGCCTGCAGGAGCTGAAAGCCAAACAGTTCAACAGCACTTGGCTATTTCGATGGTATATTCAACAAGGTGATTACGCATCTGTCCTTCTGCTAAAGTTTACAGTGAAGGTTCACAGCACATCTGAGCATCTTGGCCATTGGCTCATTCCCACAACTAGCAATCCTCTTTTAGCAATCTTCAGAACCCAGACCCTGAGGAAGCCCTCTAGTCCACAACCAATAAATGGTTAACCAGAGCAATATGGAAAAAATGACTAATGAGATATTTGTGGCAGGTTAAGGAGACTAAACCTTTTAGCTAGTGGGTCTGAGTGTTAACTTCTCCCTTTAAAAGCTAAGGATTCTTACTTTTAAGTGCAGAGCATTCATAATATGTCTAGGCTCCAAGGAAAACCAGGTAGATTAATGACACCAGGCTGTTTGCTGTTTTGTTACACAGCAATTTAATTACCAAGTCACCGGATTCAGTTTGGAAAAAATGACCAACACAATGTAGATCTTGCTCTGCTGAAGGCACCAGTCTGCCTTCAAAAAGGCCAGCTAGTATTCAGCACAACACTCAGCATTCAGAGCTTCCAATGCAAGTTTACTGCTCACTTTCCAATTCACCTCCTGCACTGCTCCAGGCATACTCATGGGACTAGGAAGGTATTGAAGACATATGCTCCATGCAGAGCACCTTGCAGCTTGCAGGTATCCCCAGACTGTTATCACAGTGGTATCACAGCCCCCGGTGGACATAATGCCGATGGTGGAGCTTTTTTCGAAGTCTGTATCGGCTGCCACAAGGTGAGACATGAGTTTTCTGATGGGATTTCCCCAGCACAACTACAGGCCATAGGTGTAGTTTATTTCCCGCTCAGCCCCCCTTGCTCCATTTCTAGCTAGATAGCTACCCCAAGAGCACCTGAGCACTAACAGTCACATACAGTCACCACTAAGGACCAACACACAAAACAGACTGCAGAAGCTCAATGTAAAAGCTGAATCTAGGTAACATCTTTGACAGAAGATTTATATAGGTGAAGAAAGCCAGGCAGGAGCATTAGTAGTATTTCTGCATCTCTACAGCACCACCTGCACTAATACAGGTGTATCTCAAGTATCTTAACATGTTCAGTTGAGGAGAAAAACCTCCTGATTTCATAGACTAACAGAAGTCAAATACTGATGAGGATTTTTTCTCAAGAGTAAATTAATAATTAGATAGCTGGTCTATTTGAGTGGGATGTTTGGAGTTTAATTGTTTGGGGTTTTTTTGGTTTTTGGGTTGGAGGGATTTTTAAAGTATTTTTAAAGTATTTTTCCTGCTTTATGAAAACACAGAGACACTTTACATAATTACCTACCAGCAAACACAAAATATCCCTATTTCTATAACTCTATTATAAGAATAAAATCCATTAAGTTAAAAGATCTGAGAAAAGTACCATGCATAATTTTGAAGTTAGCACAGAAACTCACTACACCATAACAACAGTTCTATTTTACAGTATTAAGTAATACAGTTTATATGAAGCTTACAGTGAATCATACAAAAAAAAAATCCATTACTTTGAGCTTAAAGGTGTTTCACATTCTGTACAGCTGACCAGTTTGTACAACTAGAACTGGGGTCAGTTTTAAAACAGCAATTAGGTATTTTCACTTCCCAAACATGAAAGAGGAAGCATCTAGTTGCCTAATTAAAATTGACAACTGAAATCACTCTTCTCACCACAAAAACTCCCAACAAAAAACAAACAAACAATCAAAAAACCCCCAATAAACAACAAAAAAACAAAGAAAAAATCCCACCCTTGGACTTCTTGGCATTAGGCTGGAGGTTTCAGAACTAATAAGAAAGAACAAATTAAACATTAAAAAAGAGGGAGGGCTACAGAACAGAGTACTGGCTACATATAATAGGAGGGAACACTTGGACAAGATGATATCCTTGTAAACTAGATATATACTCATATTTATGAAGTCAGCCAAGTTACAGCTAAAATATAGAAATAAAGGTAAGGAAATGCTGCCAACACACCTCACAACATACCGAACCAAGTTATGGAAAGCATTACAAAACATGTATCCTGTACAATATTAACACTCATGAAACACTTAGAGTGAACTGTTCAGTGGAGCTTTGAGCTGGATCAAATTTCTCTAAATATACTGATAAACACTGAAGTAAGCTTGCAGGTCTGTTTTTATCAGAGCCTGAGGAACACAAATCTACACTGCTGACGTCTACTCTAGACATTTTATCTTTTCCTGCTGTGAGCGAGCTAGTCCTACCAAGGCAGTCCTGCATGACCCATGGGTCTGATTATGGTGGGTTTTTTTTTCCTTCAGGAGTTATCAGATCTCACTCTCACATCTGAAACAGCCCGCAAGTGAGTACATAACTTCACTCTGTATGTTAACCTTTACACAGCTAGTTCTGAAGTCTCAGAAAACCCTCTATACTTCTCCTGCCATTCTCTCCCACTGCCTCATCCCCTGCTGCAATGGATTCAAGCTATTTGAGCAATGCAGTAGAAAGACTGATCAATCATTTGATCTCATGGCTTTGATTTTCAAGTTTGCCTCATGACAAGCTACAGCACTTCAGGAAGGAAGACTTAAGAACTAACGAAAACGTTGAGTTCAATCTGCAGCAGGACAGACATTATCTCTGAAAGGACCTGGAAATTCAGCTGGCTCTAAGTTTTCTTTGAAAAGTCCTGCTCTGGCTATAAACCCACAAAGCGGTTCCAGACAAATATGCAGGGAAAGCAGTCTCAAAACTGCATTAACGGTGTCTGCAGTGGGCTTGACAGGCTAGACTTGGATGGAAGTATTCCAACCCGCACAGCTGTTCCACAGCTTGGTCAACTGTAATTTCTGCCTGCATTGACCTTGGCAAGTGGCAAATGCCCATGTTCCTGCTGTGCCTCTCAGAGTCCAGCCTGGTGACTGTACCAACACAGGCTCCTGAAGAAGTGATGGTCTGTTCCTGAGCTCTGCCTCAGGCCTGTCTGTATAAGCCGGGGCAGACAGCACCCACTTGCTCTGCTCATGCATCAGGTATGTCACTCATGAGCCAGGTCCAGACCACAGGAAAGGCACTTCATTTTTTCAGAGTTGTGCCTGAATAATTTGCCCAACTGCATTTCTGAAGATAACGCAGTGCCTCAGAAACCCTTCTGGCTACTTATTCAGATAGTCTTGTCTCAAGAAGCCGGAGGAAGAGAAAGAGCACTTCTCATCTTACATCTCCCCCCATCATCAGTGTGGTCTGAAGCCTAAGACAGTTAAATGCTTTCTAGAGCAGAACCACAGCTATCCCTTTCCCTTACTCTCAACTATAATCTCTCTAGTTTCTCTTCTTTAGAGTCAGCCACTAGCCAATGTCCAGGAACATCAGCTTATTTTAGCTGTCATCAAATCCTTTTCAAGTTTTTCTGAACAAAAATAAACAGCACCCATCACAGAGGCTTTAAAAAAGTTTGCAGGAGCTGAAAATAATTTAACTGCAGGCAGGTAAAATCTGACCTAGATGCTTGAACTGACTCAGCAGGATTAAAACATACAGAGCAGAAATCTCCCTGCCTTTCTTTGCAGGGATTCAAAGGGTTTTCAGCATATTTTTCCTTAAATGCTGGTACAGCCTGGAGGAGGAATGCAGAATCATCACATACTATTCCAGGCATTAAGTCTGATGTACTGTTTCTGAAGTCTACGTCCGCTCTCTCATGCCAACTCATCCGTCAACTTACAGTATTAACCACCGACTTCTTGCCTCAGTACATCATTTTAAATCTATCCCTTTTTGCTCCTCACCTCTAGCCACAGAACTGGGTATTGTCTTTATACACATGACAGTGAAAAGGAAAGGGAAGTCTCAGATGTATTCACGTACTTCAAAGAGCTCTATGTCTGTTTAATGTTTTAATCGCATATTTGACACACACATACCTTGCAGCACTGGCCACACTGGGTTTCATGCTGGTAGGAGCAAGTGTCCTCTGAAGCAGAACCTCTTAGTATGTCAAAAGCTTCCCTGTCTGTTACAATGCCTATTAGGTAAGAAACTAATGTTTACAGACTATGCCAGAGTCCTGCAGCCTAAAGCTGCTACCTAGAAACTGTAATATACCACACGTAGCTGTTTATTAGTTTCCTGCTTGTCGACACGACAAATGGAGCATGAGCACCAAGGGCGCCATTTTCATTACAGTGTACTTAAGACAAAAACATGGGTGGAAAAGGAAACCTACAAACAGAGGCAGTTGGGAAGAAACCAAAAGATTGCAAGCCATGCCAGTTTTCCAACTGCACATCTTTCTAAGCAAGCTACTGCAAGACCTCCACAAAAGGGTCAGCAACCTAATCAGTCCTGAGCTCCTTCTGCAAAAGTGATCTCCTGAAGACAGATGCCAGCCTACTCCTTGCCAGTAAATCTGACACACAGATTGATGCAACACCTTGGGTTTGAAGGGACATTTAAAGATCATTTAGTCTAACCTTCCTGAAGTCAGCAGGGACATCTTTAACTAGATCAGGTTGGTCAGAGCCCCATCAAGCCTGACCCAAATACCACCAGGGATGGGGCCTGCACCACCTCTCTGGGCAACCTGTTCCAGTGTTTCACCACACTCATTGTGAAAAATTTCTTCCTTACCTCCAGTCTAAATCCACCCTGCTGTAGTTTAAAACCACTGCCCCTTGTCCTGTCACAACAGGCCTTGCTAAAAAGATTGCCCCAATCTTTCTTACAGGTTCCCTTTAAGTATTGAAAGTGACAGACACTCACTGAAAGAGAGAACACTTTCAGGCTCTGAAGTGATAACCCACAAAGTGTAACAAGCCCTCTGCCATAACTGTGTGATGATTTGGACTTTTCCTGTTGGGTAATGAGCAACGGCCTTGCCATCTTTTTGAAGAGAGAGAGCTCTCCCTGCAATCAGGAGGAGTTGGGGGCAGCCATAAATCCAAGGCAAGCAAAATACCAACAATCCAAGCGTGACACTGCACTAAGGCTCCTAGATAAGCCTCAGTACATTATCTTTCCAGTTCCTACCCCAACAGACTCTTAGCCGCACGACAGCCTTTGAACTGTGTTCCCTGCAGGTACATGCCTATTAAAATAACCACCCATTAAACCCTCAATACTTCTCAACCAAAACCATGCTTTCATCTGAGTGATTAACACTGATGTGTCTTTGTTTCCCTAAGGTGTCACCTCTCCTGTGGTATATGGCTCTTGTACAACTGTTTTTGGACACTGTCAAACACACTACTGATTGCCTGGAATATAGTGCTCTTCCCCTTAGAGAAAGTAAATTGCCAGTAAATTGGTACTGTTACTGTACTGATTAAGGATACAGAAACTCCATGTTGCATTAGCCCTACTTACATTTCTGAAGATTATAATTTAGGTTTTAAAACCTATGTTAACCTCATACTGAATCTCTGCAAGAAGACAAATAACAATGCTTGTAAAGATACCTAAACATCTGAGAAAATACATTACCTTCCGAATTGCTGCTGGCTTCCAAAATAAAAGCACAAAGACGAGTGTTAGCTCAACCCATGTCATAGCTGCAACTGCCTGATCAACCACCCTGTGCATTTTTTTTTTAAAAAGAATCAAGTTCTGATGGAAAGTCCGGTAATCAACACTCTCTTGAACTGTGCCCTGCACTGACTTAGTGTTACA
Source organism: Apaloderma vittatum (assembly GCF_000703405.1). NCBI lineage: Eukaryota > Metazoa > Chordata > Aves > Trogoniformes > Trogonidae > Apaloderma > Apaloderma vittatum. The sequence continues at coordinate 46,096 of NW_009701862.1, forward strand.
CATTTCTCTGTCTTTTCACCAGTAGCTGTTTCTTTTCCAGTCTTGATGATGACAAAGTTAGTCATCATGATGTTAAATGGCCACATATTTTGTCAACTTTACTAATCGTACATTGGCAAAGTCAGTGATGATGGCAGGAAAGAATACAAAAAACACTTAACAGCAGTGTCCAAATTTTCTAGCAGATTAAAAGATTGGAAAGGATAATCTTTAGAAGTCACTTTTTACAAAGGACTTAATGTTCAAGTCTGGGACTCCTTTAAGTGTGTAATTATGGTATCAGACAGATGTCTGCCTGTTAAATCCATAGTACAAATGCAAGCCTGACTAATACTCTGAAATCTCAACATTGTACCCGTAACACTTTTTGCCTTATGTACCACAGGCCTAATGTATACAGCAGCACTAGTTGAGTTTTGAATTTTGTCTTAATATTGCATTCACAATATATTTAGCCAAGTCTAGAATTGAATCAGGTGTTTCCATTTCCACCTCCTGACAAGAAGTTGCTCTTTGTTGTTTGGTGCCCTCTACTGCCTCTTCACAAGTACAGGACATGGCATAGCTTTGCCCTTCAGTCTGCAGTCTCCCGTGAACAAATTCAGAACCCAGAATCAACTGGGACAAAGAATCCCACCATGATTAGTTCATACCATTTGTAAGCCTTTCCCAGATCCCATTAATTGCCTCCCCAGTGCAAATCCTGATCCCTTCTTCTTACCTCCACATCCTTCTTGGATACACTTAGGGCTGCCAATAGAAAACCAGGCTGTGCAGATACTTAGAGACCGATCCAGGGGGTGCGGGGTAGTATGCCGTTACAGCTAGCAGCCCGCTGTATCTCCAGATGTGTAGGAAGCTCTCGCACAGCACCAGAGAGTAGAATGATGTCAACATACCTTTCTCCTTTTCTAGCCTTTCTGAAGATCCTAGCTGCGATGTGCAATTGGGGTGAAACAGCTGAAGCACAGCCAGAAAGGAAGAAGCCATCTGATTTGTAATGCTTGAACTCATTCCTTCCCTAATACCAGAGTCCACCTTAGTGCTCAGCATCAGAAGCACAGGGCTGATAGAAGCCTCCAGAAAGCATTTACATTACCCCTTGCTGAAGCAAGGTAAACACTACTAAAGACATAAAAAGTGTTTCACCAGACTACTCAACCATTTCAATTCTTACCACAAAACATCCCTCTGCATTTTTTTCATTATACCTTGTCTTCCAGCTCAATCCTGATTTGACTTCACACAGATTAAATCACTGACCATAATCTCTCTGTGTGCTACATTTCATGCAGATACTAACAAGCTGGCTGAGTAGTTTTCTTTTGTGCTCTCACGCATGCACAGCAGCCTCTTATGTTTTGGGAAGTCACATATGTAGACAGCTTAACTATTTTTCAACTACTTTTTAGCATGCTTCCTTCCAAAGGAGCTGGCAAGCTAGCGATAAACATCCAGTAACTGGGAGAAACACTGTTACTCACAAACCTGAGTAAGAGAAGTTAACAGACTTAATTTTTTGCATCATAAATTTATTACAGATCTATGTATCAAATTTGGCTCCAATAATATTAGGTTTTAAAAGCTAATTACAGGAAGAACTCAAAACAAATCCAAACTGGATTCTTGTAGCATATAGAATTAAGCCTTTAAAATCACCTTCTGCTTATGTACTACAGAGGTCTGTTTTACTGAAATAAAGATGACAAAGACACCCAACAAACCCAGTATTTATTTTAAACTTACTGAATCACTGAACTTCATTTCATCAATTATGCCTGCCTGTAGTAATTCTTCATTCACAATCAACATGATTAGTTAATTGCCAAAGCATTTATTAGCTCAGCTTAATGGTAGAGTCAAGAATTCAATATTTCTCTCTGGTTTTTATGAACTGCTCAAAGTCTTTCAGAGTAAGAGTCTACATAAGGCTCAGTAATTTGCAAAAAACCATAATCTTTTCTTGAAAACAACTGTACAGGAGACCTGTGAAATAAGTTTTTGACCACAAGACTAACATGTTAATATGCAATATCATTTTTTGCACAGTATTTGCAGCTATCTTGGACACAAAGGACAGACTAGCTTTTAGTTTGAACTCAGAAACTATTTATTCAATCACACTAGTATGAGCTGATGTTATACGACTGTAACAAATGTCACTGACTTAAGCGTGGCACTGAAATGCTGCCTAAAGGATATTATGGAAGAAAAAGTAGGACAGACAGTGGAAATCTAAAGAGCCTCCAGAGCCTTGGTTATATTTTATATTACTGTCTTTGTGCCAAATGAATGCTGAATGTATCCAGCAACAGCTTCCTGTGTTTATGAAACTGTGCATCCATTTAAAGACAAATAAATCCAGATAAGACTCAAATTTACTGATGTTTTTTAAAAAGCCAGGCAATAGCACTTCTAAGCATGTAGGAAGCACTAATCAGTGCTAAGTTATCCATAAACATTGTACCTCATCTACCAAAAGATCACTAAAAGTTCGATTCTAACATTTGCCTCAGAATTCAGCGATGATCTAGGCATGATTAAGCTTACAAGTGGGAAATGAACTGAGAAAAGTAAAGTTTACAGCAACTTCCCAAACCCCAGAGCTCTTAGGACTAATGCTAATGTAGCTTCTTCCACATTGGTCACTATGGTATGACCCAATGGCCTTGTTTCAGTCAGTATTTCAATCAGCTTTAATCGCAGTCCAAAATGGCAACCCAGCAGGCTCTTCCTTCCCAGCTACACTGACTTCACCCAATGAGCACACATTTAGTCCCAAATTAGGTGTTTTCCCATAATAAAAAAATAACCAAGTGGTTACTTTGCCAAAAGTGTTAATCCTTACCATCATTTCCACACGACACAACAGAGGCATACATTTATCCTCATTGCAGAGGACGTCCCTGACATGTCTAGAAGATCACATAAGGGAAGTTGCACTGAACTTTCTCTATGTATAAACAGAGGATTATCTCTTTCTACAACTGTTTCTAAGGCACTAGAAATAGTACTTGCAAATATTCACCTCCACTAGGTTTGTTTTGATAATGTAAGTTATTTTTACTTTTATATATATTACTGTTACAAGTTAAAGTTTAAGCACCTGTGCTCTTCATCCTTTTGTTTACACATAAACACAGTTAACATGAAGGAACGTTTCTGCAGAATGAAGGAAAATTTAAGCAGCCACCAACACTAGAGATAAGTTCACAACTTTAAGAAAATATATTTCACATAGTAGCGGCATAGTTGAACACGTGTCTAAAACTAACTTTGAAAAGGTACTTTAAAGCTAGCCTAGTGGTGAAACACAATTTGCTGGTCAGCAGAATAAAATAGCATCTTAATAGAACCACTTCAGTTCCTATTGGTTAAATCATCCATGTGAACTCAATCTTCCACGCTTCAGCGCAAGTGCGAGACAGAAAATATGGCATCTCAAATGCCCCATACCAGCGCGAAATGCTGCTGGAACATGCCCTTTTCAAAAGGCCCACAAATTGCACTTACACAATTCCTGGCAATCACCACATCATAGTTAAGGACCTATTTGTGTACTTCCTGTTATGTTAAATAGATTTCCTGTTATTAGGCAGCAAAGATGTCTCCCAAGGGACATGCCTAAAACGTTGCACACCATTGTTTCAGGGACAGCCTCAGTGCAACCCAACGGAGACCATGTGAAAACACCTTGCCAAACTGAAAACAGAGAACAGGGCAGCACCCAGCACTTTTATTAGCCACAAGATACACGTCTCCACCCTTCAAGAGGCCCACACTCCTTCCGCTGCTTGCTGAAAGCATCTGGAAATTAAGGCATTTCTCTTGCCAATGACTCCTAAGCAAACTGTGCCACTAAAGACTGCTTTTGCAAAGGCTGCCCCACAGGCACGTGTGCTCCCCTCAAGGAGCGATTGCTTGCCACGCTGCTGTGGAGACCAAAGACTTCCTGTGGAGGAGATGTAAAACACTTAGCACGCTATTCTTTGCATTTAATGTGCCCCCAAGTCTCTTCTGTTTAAGACAGCAATTACTAAAAATGGCAGACTCATATTTTCACTTAACTGGATGGTGGGCAGGGAGAGAAGGGAAGATTAAGAAGCTTTCTTGAGAAGCTGATAGCTCATATAACTGTAGTGCTCACTTGGGTGTACCTGTAACTCACCACAGAGATCAAATTCCCTATGTGAGGTTAATCCCCACAAAAAGATCTCTTAACTATGAACACCTCCACCTGTGCCATTAATGAATGCAGCAAGAAAAACATTCACTGGGTATTATACATGTTATCTCGTCTTCCTTGATCCTAAGTCTCTCCTGAGACACAGGAAAACAGGTTTTAATGGGGCTGTGCTATCCCTTTCATATTAGGACTTGTTTGTGTTTGTTCTTTCTTTGAATTGGCAAAACAGATTAATTTGATAAGCCAGTTAAACAGGTGGTAGATTGTAGAGTAATATTTCTGGAAATATGTGAGCCTTGATTTTATACTGTTTATACAGCAAATGGTCCATGCTTATGGCTAAGAAAAAACAAAGTTTTCTAGCCTTCTTTTTTATCTCAAGTAGAATAATTTGCATCTGGCTTTGCAAGTTCACTCATTCTTCTGCTAGAAGCATTTCCAGTATTCCCATTTTACTACTTCAAATATTTGAAAAGGCTTAGCACAAAGTCTATTCTTCTAATAAGTAAATGCAACATTTTTAATAATTTAAGTGCTTCTGATGCTAGCAATACTCACACAGAGATAAAAATGAAGGCCAGTAATCTAAAAATATTAAAGAAGTCACTAATGAGTATTATTTGTGGCATCTTCCCACTTTTTCTACTAAAGGACTGCTAGTTCTCTTTAAGAAAATGATAAGCTTTCACTGAAAGAATTTTACCACAGATGTTTCCAGCTGTCCTGTTTCCTGCCTAACTAGAAGTATTTCCATAACATCACATACAAACTGTTTACATGAGCATCTTAAAGGAGTATCCTTGCTTCCTCTAAATGTATAAGCAGCATACTACCATGACAAGAAATAGGAAAAATAAATTTAAAAGACTTGGAGTTATTAGCACCCCTGCTACAGCCACCAGACATCAGTAAAGATGGTGCTAATGGAAAGTTCATAAAAAACAACCATAAAGAAATATTTCAGTCAGATACAAGCAAGATTACTTAATGTGGTTGTTTCCATATTTGAGTATGTGGATAGCTAAATTAATTAGGATTTTTTTGTAAGGAAGATTTAAAGATATAATTTACGCTCCTGACACATTCATTTTTCATAAGATCAAATGTTACTTTATTCTCCATGTAGGGCTGAGATCAGAAATAAGACTCTGTGACCCGGGAAAGGTAATAGGGAAGAGCACTGTTTGTGGACATGGATAGGGAAGTGCTGCTGATACCACTAACTGTAATCTAAATCACTAATTAATAATTCTGCAGCACTAGTTTACCATATCATCGCAGTAAAAATAATTGCTTAACTTCCTCTTCAAAGTAAAATTTACTTCAATCAATTCCTTCTGGCAACACTATTCCATTGGACCCCAAACAGCAGACACATCAAGAGAAGAACAAGCAGCAGCACGGGTTAACTCAGCAAGTCAGCCAGCTTGACCAGTGCAGCCTTTCCTGAATTTTGTTTGGAGGGAAGACAAGGCAATAGAAACCGGGCCTGCCTGCAAATAAGTTTGCAAATAAGTTCATTTTTGGCATTATATTTGGTGAAATATTCCAGGGCTGTTTGAAACACCTGCACTTTTCCTAAAAGCATCAATTCTAACAACTTGGGACCTAAGTTCTTGCTGTGTATCATGTCACTCAGGAGTTAGAATTTTTAAAAATAATAAAAATAGTGGAAACGTTGTTTCATTACATGACACTAAACAGCCAATCTGTAAACAGAAATTGTCATCTTTTGCCATTGATTGGAAAAATAGCAGTAAGTGTGGTCCCTTATCTATTCAGTACTGCCTCCACAGTATGTTATATAATTATATTTGATTAACTGAAGATGCAAAAAGCATTTTTTGCCTTCAGCTCCCCTCCAAAATCAAAATTTACTGTGCCAACAAAGAAAGAAGAGTAATACAAACCAGCAAGGCAGCTGGCTGTAAATACTCAAAAAACTGCATTCTAGCACTGAAATTTCATGCTGTTCTATTCCTCAAAGAAGCTATTTCTTCATGCCTTAGAAAGTTCAAACTGAAAGGATCAGATAGGTAGTAGTGCTTTATTTATCTGAATGCTGAAAGCCATTTCTACTATGGTAACCAATTCATTTGCACAAGCTGCAAAACTGGTAGAGGCAGCTTTTAAAAGTTTAAGTCCACTTTTTCAACGCTGGAGATCCTGTGAAGTAATTTAACAGCTAATCAGGGTTTTAAATTAAATTGTAGCTGCCTGTCACTTTCAAAACCCAACCTACTTCACAGCAACAGAAGTTGCAGCCATACCCTTTTCACCTATTAAGACATCTCAAGTGGGAGCAAACACATGCTTAGCATATGCAATGATTTCACAAAGATCATGTGATAGGTCTTGTATATTTACTCTCCAATTAACTATTTTTTCTATGAAGCTGAGCTTGAAACAACTATTTATTTCATGTTAACAAATACTCGAGGAATCGTTCACATATAATTTACACATTTAAGTGAAGGAATAACATAATCCAACATCAGTTACTACAGTGGAGTCAGAATGCAAAAGCTGCTATGCATCTGCTTTTCACAGTGCTCTAGTTCTTCATTCTCCAAAGATTTTTCTGGAAAAAGCTCCTCCTTTACATTCATTTTCATGCTTTATTAAGTATACACACAGTTTAAACGTTAACATCACACATAAGTTAAAACAACTTCAGTGTGCTTTTCGTTGGTTTGGGGGTTTTATGTTTTGTTGGGTGTTGTTTTTTTTTAGCAGTTCCTTTCTGCTATCCAGGCTTCCTTTGAGAAGACCTAGTGCTGTCTTCATTCATAACCATTGTAAATGCATCAAGTGGATGAGGCTTGTATACAGCACAAACTATACTTACAAACTCCCAAAGACAGAGCTCTACCATCCAAAAATAAAGAACCTCCATTTAGCTATTACCTACACGCCTACTGAAGCTAAGACCTCTCAAGAGCAAAACCAAGCACATCAGGCAGGTCATTTCCTAGCCAGTCTTGAACAGATGAAGTCAGGAGCAAAGAATCTCATTATCACAGGAACATGATTAAATCCAAAATTTCCTATGATGAACAGTTTCCTGCTATTCAACTTTTGCTCAGAATAGATAAGCTGGCTTTACTTCTGATTTTTTCCTTGCTAGGTGACACAAATATTAAACATACTCATTCTGTATCAAATCTCTCCAGCAGAATTTTAGATTTAGAATATGTGCTAGGGTTGAGTGTGCTTGGTATCCTTCTACAGTTTTATGTTAAATTGTAGTATCAGACATTAATCAGCATTTCAGTTTGTTGTTTTGTGGGTGTTTTTTGGCGGGATGGCATATGAGCAGTTAAGCAACTCATGACATTTGAGGCTTTCAGAATCCTCCTTTAAGAGCATTGCTTTGTGATGTGCAGAAGTAATTTCATAGTTCCCAATATGATCTGAAGCAGGATTTTGGGAAGAAATTATATTTGAAAAGGATGTCATCTACTCAAACAAACAGGTTTGTTTGTTACTAGCAAGGCAAAGAGGATTTTTTTTTTAATTGGTATTGCTGTAATAACATCAGCTACTGTCTGCCCTCTGAGACACCTCTTATACCCAAGGCAGTAAGAGAGTAACTAGGTTTAGTAAGCAATGGAAGTCAGCACAGAGATAAGAGCACTAAGTACAGTTTGCTTAAGGGAAGAAAAAGTGGAAGAGCAGCAAGAAGGGCTAGATGAAAACATTTTTGAGACAAAACAGTTTACCACAAAAGCAACAGTACAGTTCAGTATATAAACCTTCAGAAAAACACAACTCTGAACAAAAGGCACAAGAGCTTTGGCCTCCATTTGCAAAACTAGCTCCTTGCCTACAATTTTATTTTTATGCAAGAGAAAATTCAACAGGACTATTTTAAATCATTCATAAAGGAATGGCTCTCTATGGCACTTTATACAGAATCATACAGAGATGATGATTTACTCTGTCACACCATTGATGCATGAAGAGCATAAGAGCACTTTAGTCACTCTTTGGTAAAAATCTTTAATGGTTTGATAAAGAAAGCAAGCATTATATTTCATCACTGAAAGACACTAGTTCATACTTCTCTCAGCTATCATATTTATACATTTCTGAAGCGCTGAGATTTTTGTTGCAGTTACTTGCTACAAATAAGTTTTACAAGTCACAGCATGGATAAATGATGTACTTCCTGAAGCATTTCAGTATTTTTGTTTTGCTGGGAGGTGACAGTCATTATATACAGCTAACAATGTAGGTGTAGCACACTGTACTTTCAGTAGCTGAGAAAAATGATACTTCCATGTCTATCTGCACTTAAAGAGAAAAGAAACGCCTAGATAAGAGGTCCTTGAAGATGTGTAGAGTGCACAGTGATGGAAGTTAGACAGAAGGCATCAAGCTCAATGACTCTTAAGAAACACTTTACATTTTACATCAAGTTTCCTTTTAGTTTATTCCATTCCTAGAACAAAAAAAAAACCTGACTTTATTTGGTTCCCCCTATCTGTGTACACGGCAAGATATCTGAATCACTCCAGTTACTACAATAGGTTCACATAATAAGACGTGAGCAGTGCAAACGTAGTCCAGTCCAAGGATCCATTTAGCTCTGAATGCAATGACTAACTTAGACTATTCTACTACATACCGTGAAGAAACTGCAGCAGGCTACTTTAAAATACCCTCAAATTGGAATGAAAACCCAAGAGCAAGTTCCATCCTCCTCCTCCCAAAAGTGCTTATATCCTAACTTCACCAAGTTACTGCACCGCAGTCTGTCAGTCAGAACAGTAACAGAAGAATCCAATTTGACCTCTGTTGTAGACTCTACTCTGTATTTCAAGAGCTGTCTTAAGTACCTCATGGATGCTCTACAGTCACAAAAGGCAGTTGGTCTATCCTATCATGAAAGGGAGCAAAGGATGAAATCCATGATAAAGCTTATTGAAAGTGCAATCTACACCAAAACTGGAAATGAATATTGCTTATGTAACATTCATACATATTCATGTTCCTACGTGGACCCTGAAATTCCTTTTTTCAATTATTTCCTCCCTTACTTGTTGACACAGTCCCTACTATCTTTTATTTTTCATTGCTTGTGTGACCTTGGAAAGAAGCCACATGTCATTTTAATTCAGTTAAACCACTACAAGAAAAGATACTCATACTGGCATAGCAAAACCAAATATGGCTCCTCCTGGCATTAACAAAAAAATAACCTTTTACGCTTGTGATGTACATTGTCATTGCCTGATCTACTGTTACCGAGTTTTATGAACCTGAAATAATCACTAACAAGCTTCGACGCATTCCACCGTTTCTAAAACCACAGCATATCTATACATACTTGCACTCTCCACTCCAGAATATGACCTGGTTTTCAGATGCCCTACTTTTTTGGTATACTCAGCTCTAGCTAACCACTGGTCAGCTCTGCTAACACACCATTTTCCTACAACACTCAGGGACAGCAAAGCAGAAGAGGGAGACCAGGCAAAAATCTCTCCCAAGCTTTCAATGCTATACCATCAGCCAATACATAGGGCACACACAGAAAACACATAGAAGGTCTATTCAGTAGCTCTAATTTAGTGAAGTGCTGCTTAACAGGAACATAGGGCTAGCAGTCTATTTTATATGCTGTATTTAACAGAGGCATCCTGCAGGCAGGGTTTGCTTTCATATCCACTCAAACAAAATAAAACCACACATAGATTCTTATAATTGTAAATTTCCCTTGATATATGCATCTCTTTTTCAAAATTACGCAAATTTCAGCAGCAGTTCATGAACATTTGGAAGACTGAACATTATTTCCTTCCCCCTTCCTGTCTTTTTTAGCATTTTGGTCCCTGGAATACGTCTTCTGCGGAAACTTCACACTGTTAGCAACACCAAGGATGCAGGTATATGCACAAAGACTCCCTTACATAAGAATTTTTAGCATCAAGGAATCTTAATGCTAACTTAAAGCCATGCAAGCCAGCTGCAAACAAAAGTCTCTATTATGTTTTTATAGTTGGCCTGTATTAATGTTCATATCTGAATATACCATCAAGGAGGAACTCAGAAACCAGATTTATTTTGCTATGGATAAGATATGACAAAGCAAGTGGTTTAAGCTGCATGTGAAATGCCAAGGCAGGAAGGAAAATGGATTTGTAAAACTGAACTCCAGAAAAATAAAAGCAAAGAGGGTGGTGTTCCAAAGAAGGGAAATGCCTGAGAGGAAGAGCTTCTGCAAAACTAGTTTGCGATGCTGCTTGTTCCTCCCTAAATAAAATGCAAGAAAATTACAAATAGCACAGTGGAGAAAAAGCCTTATGTAAGACATAAGCTGCCATCAGTTTCTTTAGATGTCATGTATCTTAGCTAAAACAAACAACAAAACAAAATGATATATATGTATCTCCTAGAACAAAGCACTGCTTCAATAATCTTGCTCCCTTTTCTAGATACTTGTTTTATTTGCTTTACATGCCGCTGAAGATGAAAATCAGGTCAAATGCAGCTGAGAATTTTGCAGTGGTTGGCTTTTAGATGTGTGTGGTTTGGGTTTTTTTTTTGGCTAGGGGGATGGGGGAAATTAAACACAAACACTTGTCTGGAACATCTCCAAAACTTCACACTTTTTAGGTTTGTGTCAACACAAGTGAGCATAAAAGTTTGCTTGTCCTACTTGGAAATGAGATGTACTTACCATGACTTGTACGCTAAGATGTCTACATTTAAGTATTTAAATATTTCTCACACACAGAAAGCCACGTTATGACGACCTGTGTTCATTCCACTTCCCCCCATTCCCCCCCCCCCCCCCCCCACCCCG
>NW_009701862.1:57123-127966 GCF_000703405.1 Apaloderma vittatum
CCCCCCCCCCCCCATCAAGGTATAGAAAAGACATTGCTCCCAGTAGATAATCATTGCAATGATTAGATAAATATTTAATAGCACAGACTTCCAGATACTATTTTTGGACCTGTGCAAGGAAAGAACAAATTCCAATTTGCATTTCATAAACAGAATAACCATCTTCCAAGCAAGCAGCTTAGCACGGGTGCATGCACACACAGAGACTTAGAAGATGAAACTACTTCACTCGAAAGTCAGACTTCTGTATGAAATTCAAAAACTTTCATGCCCATTATGTTTTTTGTTTGCTAAAAATAAGCTGCTGTTGAAGTAAATATAGTATTCTCTCAATGCATGCTCTAATCCTCATAATAAAACCCCACAAACCTGTATGAAATATAACAGTGCTTTTCTTGTAGCCAGAAGGCAGACGAATGTTTCGGAGCAACCCCTTTGCTGTCAGCCGTACACGCATGTTGGATAAGGAAAATTTCGGGGACCATATCATGTCTTCAGTGCAATTGGAAGATAAACAAGCAAGAAAAAGCCTCCATGTACTGTCACATACTATGTCTTTAAATCACTACTGACAGAAGTGAGCAATTCTTGCTAAAGAAAACTGGCTTGAAGAAATAATCAAGTCTCCATTCCTTTGCTCTTATTCCTTATGCACAGACAAGCAAAAAAATAAAAATAAAAAATCAGTAAATGCAGATATCCACAGTGCAAATGCCGCTGGCAGCTTCTCCTCACCAGATGTTGTAAAAACAAAGCTTGCCCTCAGAATAAAACCGACTTAGTGATTTGGAAAACCAACAGCCTCTGAATTGCATCACAGTGTTGATGCTTAATCTGCTACAGGACTCTGTGGGCTGGAAGCTAGGAAAGGAAAAAAGGGAGGAGGAGGATGAGGAGGGAGGAGGAGGAGGAAGTGGGTGGTCTTCCTAGCTGAACAGATCATCCAGTAATGTCACAGACCATGTAATTGTTCTTTGGAGACTGTTAGGGTGATTATTTGAATATTCCTGGAGGCATATTTCAAGCTCTCCCCTCCAAGAGAATACTTTCAGAGGGCATTTTTTTTTTAATGCAGTTTCTTTCAATTGACATAAATTTATCAAATCAGATTTATCAGCCAACATTTTCTACCAGAGTTTCTTCTGGCACTAAGTATTATGTCAACATTTAAAGTCTTAAATCCACAAACACATCTATTCTCTAAAAACAATTCATTATTTGAGACGTCCTTAAGGGAAATACTACTTAGTTTGGCAGCTCAACACTGCAGATGCTTCCATTTATCAGAAGAGCAGCAAGGAAGCAGGCATCAATTTCATACTAAAACATCTCTCTGTCAGCTGGGTTTTTGAAGGCATCCAAACATCATGGCAAACAAGCAGTGTTTACATGAGTTCCCTGTCTCCATATTTAATTGGCCCTCTTAAAAAAAATTTTTTTTCTTCCTGTTTAATGAGTCAAAAGTTTTGCATATACCTTGGTCCCTTTCAGCTGCCACTAGCAAAAATGAAATGAAAAATAAAAATTAGAAACTAGAAAAGAGAGGAACTGTTTACAGAGATAAGAAAATGTCACATTTTCCATCTATGAATATGGGCCACATTTCTGTCCTTTCCTTACCACAAATCTGTTACATTTTAATAGCATGTCTTACTTGCTCAAGACATGCAACATTTTCTCTTCTCTAGTGCTTATTTACCACATCAGCTAGAAGTAAATATAGCATTTTGTCACTTTATACCAGTCTCTGTTTAACATCACACAAGCCACTGCAGTGACAATAAAACAGCTCATTCTAAGTAGAGCAAAGGAGCTGCAGTCCAGCATCGAGACTGTCAGACGTGTCAAGTCAACCTTCACAGCACACTGCAGGACAACGCCGCTGAATGTTTTACGATCATGTACCGAAATATTTATTCCCCAGCATCATGATGTACCACCAACTCTGAAGTGCTATAACACGTCTTCAGTCTGCACAAAACTACTCAAAATAAGTACAAAGACAGTAAATTAGCTTTTTTCTTTTTTTGGTTGGTTCCCAGGGTAGCCTCAGCACACAGCAGGGCATGCATGTCATTACTGCTACAAAATCCTCATCTATTCCTTCTAGTCTGGAGAGCTTTGGCACTACAACGTGTGCTCATTTATCTCTCCTGCAGCCTGCAGGTCCAGACCCTCTCCCAAGCCAATACCACTATCGAAGACACTTGCCTCCTTTCCTTGCTGGAAGATTATTAAGCCTGGCAATCACACTCAGCAGTAAAACTAGAATGCTTGTTACAGCACATTAGAAGAGTTTTGCATATTCAGCGTAGTTCATTAACCCATCAGTATTGTCAAATTCCCTCACTACAAGAGGGACACTGAGGCACTGGAGAGGGTACAGAGGCAGGCTACCAAGCTCGTAAAGGATTTGGAACATATGTCCTATGAGGAACAGCTGAGGAATCTGAGGCCGTTCAGCCTGGAGAAGAGGAGACTGAGGCGAGACCTTATCACTCTCTACAACTACCTGAAAGAAGTAATACTTTTACTACATCCTCTTTCCTGTCCTTAGTTTGGGTGGAAATAAGCCATGAGGAGACACATCATAGTATCATATTTTATAAAACATAAATACTGATTTGAGGAAATGCCCTTCTAGCCTCTAGGGCTGGAATCCTGTTAAGCCTCAGAAGCCTAAACCAAGTTTGGTTTATGCAGAAGCAGGCCTGACAGCACTAAAAAAGAGCAATGGAAGCATGTCATTTAGCACCCAACACTGCGAGAGCTCTGACAGCAGCCAGCAAGAGGACTGCCCATCCCTATCCAAACTCCTCCCAGGAGACATTTAACTCAGAGAGGTTCCTCTCACACAGCCTCTCCAGAGCACAGCATTACACCATAGTACACCCCCTGTGGTGGCTGTGCACCTGCTAGCACTGTCTGCTTGGCACAGCACCTCCACATCTGTGTCTGCGCTCCTACAATGCCTGGTGCCAGCAGGGTACAATGCCAGGACGTGATCCATGGCATCCTGACAGCGTCTAAATCTCACGCATAACGTGAGGATCACAGCAAGGTCTCTTTGTATCTTGACACTTGGATAAGGGTGATGGAAAATAGCACCATAAAACAGCAGAATAAAAGAAGAAGTTATATACAACCCAGACAGAGGACAAAAGGACTGACAGATTTTATTTACTACCACCTTCCTGCTGGCTTCCCTCCAACTCCAAGGGCAACTGGTGATCAACATGGACAAAGGAGCGCTATCCTGCTATGACTATGTAATTCAGACTGGGTTGCTAAATACATCAATACCTGATGACACCATCAGATTGATGGTGGGGCTAGACCTATTTTAACCCCAGCAGATTTAGCATAACTGCCACCTCCTGGGAACATTAGCAATGTGACAAGAAAGGAGCAAATGTCACTGGCATCTGTAGGCTATTCAATTACGCCTCACAGCATCTGTACGTGTTTCTCTTGTCTCTGTCCATCTCTCTTCCCACATCGAACAACCACCAAGAAACCCAGCGAAGCATGGTTAAGTGTCTCACTGCAAAAGAAGTCTAAATCAGAGGCTAGATCTTTAGGTCTGAGAAGCCCATGTAGAGGACACCTGGCATCGCACTGTAAGACAGCCTGGGCAGGACAGAGCAGATGGATTGTACTGGCATGTTTTACTTCAGGAAGAACTGAGAGGTGACTGCTTATGCAAAGAGAGATGCAAGAAGTCTATGAAGAGCCAAAGGGTCATCTGTGTCCTCGGTTTTATTTCTGGAAAATGACTGGCCCCCCTCCACTTTCCTGTGACCACCTTCCTCTAGCCAGTGTTCCAGTTTGAAAAGCTAACCTTCCTGCAGGCACCAACACCTGCTGACATGCCACATGCAGCTTGCAGCTTCACAACTTAAGCTACAATCCTCCACCTGATTTAAAAAACAAATCTCTGCCTGCCTCAGCACAGAAACCAAAACTCTAAATAATTTATGTTTCTTCTAGTACGCAGAGGCTTTTAATCATTATAAATTCAGCAGCCTGTCAAACAGAAGGTGTTGCTGCAGCACATTCTGAGGCAAACAGCTAAAGGAATCAGGCTGATCTGTGTCTCTCTCACGCAACAGCGGTGGCATTTACGTTGTCTACACTTTCAGAGTTGAGAACGACCAGAAAACACTGTAAGAATCATTTTATTTTTAACTTCTGACTTAAGGGAGCAGCAAGTCATTTTCCACGTGCAGGATGTCCATTCCAAAATGGCATTTTTGTTAGACTGCCTGAGCCAAAATCCTGCAGGGCTTTGAAAAAAGACTCTACAAGAGTGAATAATGTCACCAACATTAGGATAATCTGTCTTAAAATATGAAGCTTCAATGATCTAACCAGATGTGTCAAAAAACCCAACTATCTCTATACTATGGACTTCTGTTCAGCAACAGGCTAGGTATACACATAAGCCCCCATGAGCTCAGGTCTCAAGGAAAAGAGGAAAAATAAAAGTCTTTACTTAGGGCAGCAGCTTAAAAATCTATTATTTATGCACACAATACTGATTTATATGCACATTGCAACTGTTCTTCACGTATGGCCTCACAATAACAAAAACTGGTCAGTTTCTACTGAAAAGCAACACTGCAAACATGGACAATTCAGGCAAGTGTATGTCCTAGGACATACTAGTGGTTTATCAGGTGATCACAGAGCACATTAAAGAGAACTCACAACCGGTGTGTTTATCTTTTTGGGCTTTGTTCTTCATAGCCTCAAGTACACAGACAAAATGCATATGTACACTCAGTTCACAAGCTATTTAATCATCTTTGACACAAGATCTGCGAGTTTCACATCTCTGAACCAGTTCCATGGTCTTTCAAGTATTATGTCAACTTACCTCCCTAACAGTGGACTTCCATGTTATAAAAGCTTTGAAATCCAGCTCAAAATACTTGGAACTTTTCTTTTAAGCATCCATTGGACTGAGTTGATACAATCTGTGCATATCCATTTCAGTTGCCCCCTCTACTCATGCAGAGTTGAGATATTAAATATTTAGACAAGTGTGAGAAAACTGTAACTCTCTGTTCTTGTCCCATGTGGCTTGTCATTATGAAACATCAAAATAAATACCACAGAAGAGAACTATAGACATTCCTGCCAGCATCAGAATAAACACTACAGAAGCGAACTACAAACATTCACTCCATAGAAAGTCTGCATACTTCTGTGTCAGCAAGAGTTTGGAGTATGGCTGTGCAGAGCTGGAGAGCAAGTTTCTCACAGAAGTTTGGAATTAAATAATAATAAACATCCCTGAAATATCTACTTTACAATTCAGAAAACAGGTCCTTCCTTAAAAGGATTAACAGAAGAAAGAGACCTTGTTATGTGAAAACCATTTAGGTTATGCTAAAAAAAGGCCTCAATGAACAATGCTCTGTTGCTACAGGAGAACTGATAGGACCCACATCAAGTCCTCATTGCTGGGGTTGTGAAATAATCCCAACACTTTCAGTTCACCAATCTGCAAAACTGCCAGTTGAATACCACCATTTGAATAGAGCTTGCCCATGTTACTCCATAGCCAAGCTTAAGATTACAAAATTCATTGTGTTTTATAAAGGTATCTCTTCAAGGCACAGGGAGCGGTGCTGATTTTCAAAATGGAACAAGAGACAAACTTCTCAATAAATTGTTAATTTTCAGAAGATGAAGTTTGGAAAAAAAACACTACAAACATGCATGCAAATACACCGCTGAATTTACTTGACAGCAGAAGTGACCAATCTAGATTAAGACTGTGCTGTCATGCATCTCAGTTTCTTCTGCCCCATTCTCTACTCTGATAAACGTACTACCTCAGGAAAACACCATTTACTTAAACAAAACAAAACATTCAAAACAGATTACTTCAGAGTTTACAGTGACATCTTCACTTTGAAGATTTCTGGAACATAGAAGTTCTCAAGAAATTCAATCCTGAGATCCAGCCATTGTACTAGACTTTAACTGGTAGCACTGGAAAAATCTAGCCAAGAAAGTAACAGCTATTTGGTTTCAAAGGTTATTTCAGGTTTACAGATACTCCCTTACCTCTTCAAAATAAAAATTATTACACTTTCCTAAGAAGTACATTTATTAAAGAAACTCTAATTCATATAGATTTAGATTAATTCTGCATTTATCTATATATAAATGGCAAAACTAAAAGCTGCTTTTATAGCTGGTTCATGTATAATAGTTACACCACTTAAGCAGCTTTGCTGCCTGTTTATAAGAACATTCCTTATTAGCCTGAAGGTATTCTAAGGCTAGATCACATGAGAAGTCATTTAGACAGTCCTCATAATTCACATGGATGAAAAAAACATATAAAAAAAAGACTATAGTTGGCTTTTTATTGCATCTAGAAAGACAACAAAATAGTCCAACGCACAGTACAATATCTGCAAAAAGAAATTTAAGCTTCATCTTTTTGTTGCTTTTCAAGGCATGAAGGAAAGACTAATTTACTCTATTCAACACCGAATGTTGTAGAAAGCAGTAGAGACAGAAAAACTGGCGAACTCAACTTGAAAGCTGAAGCTCTTAATATCAGAAATTGAGAAATCAGTCTCAACACATCTATATTGAAATTCTTGGTTGGAACTAGTCAAAGATGCTACTTCTGCAAAATGAAAGACCAAAATCCTCACTGCTCAGCCCAGGTTAAACAAGCACTTACACACTGAGGAATACTTGGAAGCATGAAACTTAAAATTATTGTTCAGATGACACTGAAATACTGTTTGTTCACAAACTGTCGCACAGAGCTCTGCAACACATATTCTTTACCAGAATTGTCCGGGGTTTGTTCTGAGTTTTGTTTTGGGGGGTTATTTTATTTTGAGGTTTTGTCTTATTGATTCTTTTTTAAAAAAATGTGATGTATGTTAATCCCTTGTTTTCTGGGCATTGAAAGTACAAGTATTTTGAGATCAACCTATCAAGTTTCTTGGGTTTTCATGGCTTCTACAGTCTCTAGTAACTGATTCCACTACGCAGACTCCATTAGAAGAGATATGCCATTAACCACACTGTTCACAATAATACTTTATATGTTTATCCAGCAGTTACAGACTCATAGAATAGTTTGGGTTGGAACAGACCTTAAAGATCATATAGTTCTAACCCCCCTAGGGGGGTTAGTTCTAACCTCCCACTAGGCCTATGCAGCCTGGCCTTGAACGCTTCCAGGGAAGGGGCATCCACAACTTCTCTGGGCAACCTGTTTCAGTGCCTCACCATCTTCTCAGAACAATAATTTCTTCCCAATATGTCATCAAAATCTACCCTCTGTCAGTTTGAAACTTTTACCCCATATCCTACCACTACACTCTGCAGAGTTCTTCCCCTTCTTGAAAGCTAGCTGCCCTAACCTTCCCAACAACATTGTTGTGTCACAAGGGTAAGTGTAACTTCTTTTCCATAACACACCATGCGTCCCTTTTAGGATCACTGAACAACAAGATAAAGCTTTCCAACAAATATTTACACGCTTTACTTCTAACATGATAGATTTACTTTTGGAACTGCCAAAAAGGATACTGGCTTTTGCTTGGCTGATGCAGTTCCAGGGATTACTGTACTGTAATTTAGCCTTAACGTTCCATCACAACAGAGACACAAGATGTGAATATGCACTGCTTACACACACTGTGCTGTAATATTCTGCACAGGTATTAGAAGTAGGTCACTTTTTCTACAGGGAGCACTTGAGAAACAAAGGTAAGAACACTAAACTTCACACATCTTTAAAGGCACTTTTGCATCTGGTTCAAAATTACATCTCACAAGGGGCAATATTTTAGGTCCTATTTAGATTAAGGCATTACAGTAAGCGCACATGTACATTCTTACTTGAAATTAGCAAGTTAAGAAGTATAATAAAACATATTATGCCAAAGAAGTTAACTTTGCTTTAGCTTTAAAGTCAGTGCTATACACCATAGAACTTGCAGAAATTACTTTACCCGCTTGAGTATTACCCATGAAAAAATACAGAATTCACAAAAAAGAGCCCTGTGAATGTTTTATCACAAGCAAGGAATGAACAGCTGCACATATATCAGTCTTTCCAATTTTACAGGCATACTAGTAGTATGTTGTGCCTTGCTTTGTCAAGCAGACTCTGGCTTTGCATGATTGCTCTAAGTGAGTGGAAAATGGATAAAAAGCACAGAGAACAGAGACCATATTCTAGAAATGCCTGCTATTTTTCCATCCTTGAAGTAAAGTGAAAAGCAACATTAACAACTGAGCTAGACGCTTAATTAACACCTTAATATTGTAACCAACTATCAAAATCTTGCTGCAATGAACTAGTTCTACCTCTTCAGAGCACTTGGACAAGATGTAGAAGTGAGGCTGGACCCCCTCACTCAGTGAGGCTAAAAACTATTGAATTTATGACACTGAAATAAAAGAACAAAAGCTCTAAGCTGGCTAAAATCACTAGAACAAAAGCTTCACTATAATATCAAGGCACTGGAGAAAAAAGAAAAAAAATAAAATAGGAGGTCTCATTCTACATGGTACCAGCTGGCATTATTTCAGTTCATTTCAAAAAAGATCTCTTGTCTTCTCAAAATATAAGACATTGTACTGCAGAACATTCAAGAAGCCACACAGTACTTTTATTCTGCAAGAACTATCTGCAACTGTGAAGATGGAAAAAGTCTTTCTTAAAAAAGCAAAATAATCCATCGGAAAGCTTTGCATTAATAAATGGGAAATTATAGTAATGCTCTGTGCAAGTTAGAAATGTATTAACTTGCAAGTCTAACATACTCAGTTTTGGAAGTTGACTCAATATAGGAAACAATTCAGGTTAAGATGAACACTGAAATACAGCTATTCAAGCGGCAAAAGTATGACACTAAAAAGCATTTGCTACAGAATCAATAAATGTTACAGCCAATGTGGAGTTTTTAGCTCTGTTTTTACAGCATCAAATATAACACTTCAGAACTATGTAACTACATTCTTTACTAGCTTGGAAAAGAAAAATCACAAGCAAAAAACTAGTACAATGGGGAGGGAACACTAATTACTTTTCTGTATGGAAAACAGAGTGAAAGTGCCACACTAAATTTAGGGGAAAAATAAACTTTATTTTAAGTCTATCATGAGCAAGTAGAACAGGAATTAAACAAGTCAATTTCTGGACTAGAAATGGAAAATTAATCATGAGTTTCCTCAGTTGAGCTAATCAAAACATTATACGTTGCTAGCTGCACCATCCTCTACACTCTTATAAGCGAACTACATATGAGCTTATACTAAAACTACCACTAGTTCAGCCAAGCATCAATAAAAGCAACAAAGAGAATAAGCACCTTGTGCAAAGTCCTATGCTTGCTGCATGACAGAAGCCTCAGGTCTTAACAGAAGATACTGAGCAAAGTAGTCAGTCACAATTAACATGTAGAGATTTGACACCCAAGAGAGTAGAATCCCAAAGCATTAAACCCCATTATGACTACAGGAAATTAAAAACATACTGCCACATTACCAGTTACAGGTCAGAAATGATTTACCCAGTAATTCCAAACTCAAACTCATAACATCTGCTTGGCTACAGCACCACTTTCAGAAAGACATCTGCTATTCACTTGGGGGACACAGGCCTTTCCAGCGATCTTCATTATCTTTCAAAAAGGGCTTTTCAATGAGTAATTAATTACAAGCAGTTTTTAATTCACCAAATACATGCTGATGCTCAGGAAACTAATTTAGACTGCCAACTCCCTTGAAAAGACCTGGAAATTGCTGAAAGTACAAACATAATCTGAAGACTTTTGTGTCTCCTGGCAGGCATAAACTAGCACCAGGTGCCCTGGCTGGCATAAACAGCAAAAACAAACCCACCATGAAGTCCTTAAAACTTTGCCAGATTTTGGAATGCCATCTGCCACTTAATCAGCTGCGATTCCTCTCTCTGCCATACAAGCAGACACACACATCAACACCCTCAGATAATTTCAACTTCTTATTCAAGTATAGTCTGCAGTGATACAGAGAACAGTTCACACTAAAAGGGTACCTATATCATGAACCTACCAGAAAAACCTGCTATACTGCACGATCCTTCTATTTACTTTTTTTTAATAGGCACAACACATGAGCTTTAATCATTACTTACCTCACTGTGGCTAAACAGCAAAAACTACATCCAAGTTTCATTGCCATTTTTTTTTTTCTTGTTACAGTTAAAATCTCCTTATGCTTCACTGGAAACAGAGCGACAGATAACACAGACTCCATTTTCTCAGAGCTGCGCAGCCACAAGTCAGTAAGTAGCAAAACCAAAACACAACACAAAAAACAAACCAAAGACTTTTCTTCCTATCCCTTGAAACTGGAATCTGTTATGGTTTATGAAATTATCTGTTGTAAAACTGTTCTTCCAAAAAATAAAAGAACCTATATGAAAAAGGTTTATACATTATATTAGTAAGTTGCATGACAGAAAATGTAAAAATGTATTCAGAAAAAACTCACCGGAAACCAAACAAGATAGGCTTGGGTGTCCATTTCTTCCAGTAGTACCTAAAATGTCCAGAAGAAGAACAACAGCAGCAACAAAAAAAAGATGAAATAATTACACTTCAAGCCAGTAAGGGGCAGCAGGCTACCTTATTTTTTGTTTAGATTCTTTCCACATAGCTCCTCAAAATTCATAATTACTGGTTTTTTTTCTTGTGATAGGTGAAAGCACATTGAATGGCAATATTCAGCCTTATAAGGTTAAATTATTTGGAAAATACAGGAGGAATTCCCAAAAAGCCAAACTTTTTTTTTTTATTATTATTATTAAAGCCATTTAACACCATTTAGTTTTACTCATTCACAGACAACTACAAATAATAAAACTCCATCATCTATACTGGTATCATAGTAATTTTTTTCCACACATATACTCCAGTAATTTTATTTGTATAAAGGAGGCATGAATTAACAGCACTCTCAGATGTGTTACCCATCAAGTTAGATGTAAATGAAAGCACTGAGAATGTTAATCTACCCTTACTCTATTGTTTGAGACTCATGCAAAAACTAAGAGTCATGCAAAAATTAAGAACGTAACTTTGAAGGATATTAATGAAACACAAGCACTCCCTTGGAATGCTAGGTCTAAGTGCAAAAGTCACATGCAGAAGTTTATAAAAGGTCTGTTGACAACACCTATCAGCCTTCTTTACTCTTTACAAAGTGTGTACTTCTACAGCAGATTTTCAACAGGAAACAATCTGCTTTGTACTGCTACTGTACGTGTCTCCCTCGCCTCAGCCATGCAAAAGGAACTTTTCTCCCAAAGTGAAAATTTTGTCTTACGAAGCTTGCCTGAGGCTTTGTATCTAGTCCTTTGAGCCACTCTAGTTCCCTTCAATTGAAAGTTAGAGATGAGATAAAACAAGCATCTGATACAGAAATGTAAAGTGGAGTAAACACAGTCAAAGCTGATCATCATGCCCTCACAAGGATCTTACTCATGATTAAATACAAATTTAGGCAATCTAGTTTAGGTTGTGCCTTGGAAGTACAGATCTCCTAAGCAGGTGATAGAACATCATTTAACAGACATTATCAAGTATTCTGAGTCCTCACAGGATGCAAATTTCAAGCAGATAGTGAACAATTTATCCTTCAATTCCCCCTCCCAATAAAACAAATACATAAGGAAACAGAAAGGCAGAGCCAGTCTCCGATACTATAAACTACAAGGAAAAAGAACAAACTCACTATCTCAATTACTCTGAAGTCACAGAGCATAGCTGCTCTTTTGCAAGACAGAGGGATTCAAGAATATAAGTGAAAAATTGACTTTAACCAACAGCTGATTA
Organism: Apaloderma vittatum; assembly: GCF_000703405.1. NCBI lineage: Eukaryota > Metazoa > Chordata > Aves > Trogoniformes > Trogonidae > Apaloderma > Apaloderma vittatum. Next base: position 68,994 of record NW_009701862.1, read on the forward strand.
CCTTGAGCCTCACTGACTTTCCTTGCCAAGTGCAGTGGCCCAGATGACTTTGGTATGCACTGGTTCAGTAAAGCAGACCTGGCCTTGCCTCCTAGAAACAGAAGCTTAGATCAGGTTTAAAAGTAGAAGTATGTCAGCAATTAAAAACTTGCCTAATATTACATATTTACTGTCAAGTGCCAGATGAATAAATCAACTCAAACACACACAAAAAGACATTTGTGGAAAATTTAAGCTATATTTAAACTTGGCTTTGCTTTATCAGAACTCACACTAGAAGAAAGAGAGTTTTTAAAAAGCTTCTAAGCAGAAAAAAGCATTAGTAAAAATTTCACTCTAGCATTAATACCAAATTACTTAGGTCTCAAAACAGTGGCAAATGTAACACAGCTACAGAAATACTGGCTGAAATGGACCTCCGGATGCCAGCTATCCAGCCTCCCACTCAAAGCAGGGCCACCACCAAGACAAGATCACTTGACCACGCTTTGTGTAGCCAAGCCTTCCAAATCTCCAGGAAGAGAGGCTCTACAGCCCCACCGGGCAACGCTGCATCTCTCACACCACAATTTGCATCACTTCCCATTGCCACATCATCTGGCACTACTGAGAAGAGTTTGGCACCATCACCTTTCAAATTACTTCAGATTGTTAAAACATCTCTTACCTTTTTTCCTGACTACACAAGCTCAACTCCCTCAAACTTTCCTCACAAGTCATGCAGTCAGTGACCCTAACTATCTTTCTAAGTCTGCAGCTGACCTTTCAAGTTTCAAAACAACTCTCTTGAACTGGGAAGGCCCCAAAACACAACGGCGTAGCCCAAGTAACACTAAGTCAAGGTAGAGAAGGCCAGCTGCTTTTGACCCAAGCACGCTTCTAGTGACCACGTCACTGAAGGTCTTGAGCAACATGTACTTGTGCTGCATGCATTGGATCCCAACAGAAAGTATCAGCTTGTCAGACAGACATATAATTTGTATTAGAAGTGATTTACAGTTTGTGGCAAATTCTGTTTCTGTTCACTGCTTATCATTTTAAAGTACATCATTATAGCGTGACATTTGGCAGGCATCTCTTCTATTTATTCTCAATTATGTCAGATACCAGCTTAAATTTTAAGTCTAAAGCAGAAGCATAATATTTAATTAGGTTTATCCAATTACAGTAAGCAGTTGACCACAAAGATGGTCAGAAGCAAGCTGATTATAACTAGGATTTAGGAGAGGGAAAGACAGCAAGCTTGTTTATCCGCTCCCATTATATCTTTAATTTTCGCCAGAGAATGAGTTGTCAACTGCTGTTTGCAGCTTGAGAAGCACTGCTGAACAATCAAGGGGTTCCAGCTTGAACAGGAATCAGAACAGTGTTTAATACAAAGCCAGAAAGTACATTTAAATTAATGTTTCTTTTAACACCAGATGATGAAGTACAATTGCCTTATCTGTGTCAAAAATCAGAGAAAACCTCTGTTTGTACTTCATCCAGTAAGACGTGTATCAAGAAAAAAAAAAGTGGCATGAGCAGCTAAGCTGGTTTTCAACTCTTCCCTTAGAAAGACAGGACACTGTCATTCATCTGCAAAAGAAGATACTTCATCTAATAGTATCTTATTGAAAAAAAAAAATCCCCGTCGCCCAGTGTCCTTTCTGCCCTGAATGGGGTGAAGACAATGCGGTCTGCATGAGAACAAGAACAACCATACGCTCAGGATAAACAGTGCAGGTGTACTCTGTAGAGCACCAGCAGCCACAGAGTCTCTGCTTGAGCTTTGTGGCAGAAAAGAACTCTTACTAAAATATCGTAAACCCCTCCATGATGACATGTGCCATGTAGCAAACTACATTTAGTCCCCGGGCCATGCTAGTCTTAGCCCTATCACAGTGAAGACGACCTCATTTGCCTGCAATACCTCAATTATGACAATACAAAGGTCATTTTAAGTCTTCCTATGAAATCTTAAAAAATTTGAAGCACCACTGATGTCACTGACTTTACTTCCTTGCACTTTTCTCCCAAGAGTCAGTTTTTAATAAACACTGCTTAGGAAGGCAGCCACCTGCAAAGGATAAGGTACGTTAACAGTAATAACTAGTTTCATTCTACCAACAAACAGACCCATATACCTTTTGTAGTCGACTTCAACGAGTGTAACCTAGGTCTTGGTACTGCTTTCAAAGGGAGAGATCCTGAAGTACCGTTCTGGCAAGCTGGTTTTGAGGGCCATTCTCCATTCTTGATGATGACCGTGGCACTTGCTGCTGCAACACAGAATGGCAAAGAATTTGCTCTAGCCTGTATCTCGTTTGGGTAAAATTAAATCCTAAAACAAGTGTGGATTATCCTAAGCTAAAGTTAGAAGAAATCAAAGTTAGAATAAAAATATTATGATCACCTCTGATATCTTTAGTACAAGCAGATGATGAACTTAAACATATCAGCCTATGGCTGTTACAAACACTTCCAGAACTAGGCATACAGCTTTGAACTACACATAAAAGAGAGATGTACATTAAAGTATACTGATCAAGATACATAACTGGAAGTCTGAGTTTGCTGTACAAAGTAAATGCAGAACACATTTCAGTTTAAGCCAAGAAAAAGCATCATTCAGTACACAAAGACATTCTGGCCACAGAATTTACTTCAAAAAAAAATTAAAACCAAATAAAACTCAGACTATTTTCTCATGCAACACCTTCCCCTGTCCTCTCTTGTTTGAGCTGAGCTGCTTCAATGACACGGTGCACGCATCACCAGCGGACCGCACACCCCTTCCATCCTCCTTGTGGGGCACTAAAAAGTGCCTGAACCCAACTGCGTTCACCAGCTACCAAACGAGTTCAGAGAAAGGTTCCTGTAGTCTCTGTTCATAGCAGCAACCTCCCCAGTGACTGCAGACCTCAGAAGACTTCCCCCTGCCCCCCAAGACAGCTGAAGTCATGCAGCAACATAGTCCCTGCAAAAAAAGGCAGACAGACAGTCCCAAACAGGGAAAGGTAGGACAATAAGCAATTGCTACCTCACATCAAAATCAGGTTTCCTACTAAAAGGGTAGTTGCTTTGTTCTGTTTGAAAAGGAACTTGCAGGAGGCTTGTGCTTTCCATCACAACAAAAATTTTTCCTTGGGAAAAAAAAAATTGGGGAAAGCATTGTTTCATTTTTTTTTCCAGAAAAAGTGCAAAATACTTCTAAATTAAGTACAGACTGAGTATGCTTTGCTTCATGTGCTAAAAAATTCTGTACACTGACACATTAGAAAGTAAAAAATTGACATTGCTTTTACCAGAGATAGCAAGAACTAAGTCACACTGGAAAAGTTTGTCACACTGTTGGTTTCTTCTCAAGTGACTTAAAGAAAAAATAAAAAAGGAGGTGTATATAACATCAGGTTTGCTTCAGACAACTCAGGCACTTCTGGTGCAGGACTAGTTAGGGCGCTGTTTTGTCCTACTGGAAGCTCTGGAGTCAGCTAACCAGGCTCCATGCAGTAAAAAAAGACAAATTTGCAAAGTTTGGTCACTATACAATTCAAAGATGGTTATTCATAGAATTAGGAGTCACTACTGCAATCTTGATGAAAGGCAAACAGGTATGAAGTGATCTCACCCCAGCTAAGATCTAGAGGGTTTAAAAACTCAAGTCATTAAAAGAATTTTAGTCAAGCATTGACTGTGTAGAAATGCAGCTCCAGATCAATTGCTAGGAGAAGCTTTTTAACTTCTGAAACACTATGTGCTTTATATGCAATTATTCTAACTCAATTCAAAACTGGATTCTTGTTCTTGACCTCACAGTTTAAACATTTCAGTATATCCAAATAACAGTATTTTTAACCCAGCACTGAAATTGAGAAGATTTCACTACAGTTAAAAATTAAATTCTTCAATACTCAAACTGACAGCTTGCATGCAAAGTATGTTTTTATTAACTGCAGCATTTCAAACTTCACAATTTCCAAACTTCTCAGATAGGAAGTCTTTTTAGAGGAAAGAATCATAGAACTGAAGTGCTCATTAGAAGTATAAAACAAACCAAAAAAATCCCCCCCAAACACACGTAATGCTGCCACAGGAAACTACCAATCAAAGAACACCCCAGAACAAAGGGCTGAGCTGACACAGCAGGAGAAATGCTCTTTTGTAAATTTTTTTTCCCCTGCTAATACAAGGCAAACTCCTTAAGCAAAACAAGACAAATGACTTTATCAATTTAATCCTGTTGACAGGACCACAATAGTTTGTCATAAATTTCACGACATCCACAGCTTAAGCCTCATTTTTTCTCACATTGTATAGTAGACTAAACAAAAGAATAAAAACCAAGAGCACTTTATTTTACGAGTACAAAGTAAATTCATCAGTTTTCCAATTTGATTTAAAGTCAAAAACTTCATTTTACTACCACATGAATTATATGTAACCTAGACTCATTGTACACACAAAACCTGACCAGACATAAATCATTCGTCAAGTGTAAGAAATTAACTAAAGAAAAATCATCTCACAGAAAATCAGCAAGTCAAAACACGGCATACATTTACCAACCTCCAAGAAACAAAATATATCCTTTAAAACCATTAGAAATAAAAAGGAATACAACCTACTTCTTCTCCCAGTAAACGTTGCTAACAAAGGAACAATACAGAAGCTGCAAGATCCCACTACCAGCAGTGTCAGTAAGGTAATATCATAGTGGCTTCCTGAGTCAGTCGGTGGTGTTAGTGTAGAATTGATGAAAATAACAGGAGAAAAATTAGTTTCGGTGCAACTGCGGAGTCCTCCTGGTATAGTCATTTAAAAAAAAAAATAAAAAAATCAAAGCAAGCTTAAAGCCAAAGAGACTGCAGCCATGTTCAACCTTTCATATTGCTCTTGCTTACTCTTCCGTGAATCGGAGTGGAAAAAATTGTAAGCTTGAAGGCAGTGGACAAAACAGATTAAACCAGCTAGCAAATCAGGCTAAATAAGGAGTCATCTGTTTGACTGCTTAATCTGAATGCACTTCTTTGTTATGAAGCGATGACCCTTTCCTTTGTTACACAAGGAAGTAACATGAAGGGAGGACAAAGCTGCTTAGGAATTCCAGATACAGTCCTAAACCTGAACAGCAAAAGTCAACATGGCTGTCACGGTAACTGAACCGACCTGATTATACAGGAACATGCACTGCATACTTTATTACACATACTCTTATTCCTTTGAGGATTATGTCACGTCTTAGTTTTTTAATGAAGACACTACAGGCGAAAAAAAAAAAGAACAAGAGAAAAATTTACTTATATAATGTATGCATGCATATGTGCATACATAAACTACAGACGTATGTTAAATCACAGCTCTCTTTTCAGTCCACTGAAGACAGATTTAAATGACATCTGGCACAAAAGAAAGGCCTTCACCCAGTCTCCAAGATATAACAGATGATGCAATAGTAACAGAATATTTGAATACAGCTAGCTGGGAATACTAACATGTCTGACAGTCAGTTGTGTGGTTTTTTCCTTCACATTTTTGCCCCTAGAACTTCCACAAATGCTAGTAACAGATCATTTATAAAGCTTCAAAATAAAAACAAGTCCTGTAATTTTTTCCCTCTAGTTTTAAATAAAAAGGATTTGGTTCAGGTCATACACCAATGCTCAGTTACCTCAGAAATTAGAAAGCCTACTCATGCAAAGTTTTACCTTCTAAAAACAGTTTCACTTACCTGCTTTCGACCTCATCTACACATTTTGTCTTAAAACTGTGAAAGCAGATACAATCTAGTTCAAAAAGAGCATTTAATATAAAAAACCTGTAACATGCTGTTCCAAATACTATGAGAGGTAATCCATTCACACCATTCATAGTTATTTCTTATTACGCCATATGTAAACAGAAGGAAACCCTTACTCATGAAGACCCGCTGGCTTTGTCACGTTTTGGGGCAGGAGCTGCATAGAAACATCTACTCATCAAACCAAAATCCAAGTCTCAAAACTCTTTCAGGTCGCATGTCTCAAGAAGAAGAGTTGTAAGAGGCAAAAAAGCGTAAGGCCTAAAACTAGTAAAATAAGTAGTACAATGAGAATTAATATATCTTTGTCCAACAGGACTCCCTTCCAGGTGATTGTTTTCAACAAGCAGTTGATGCCGGCTATCAGCTGAAACTCATAACCCTGACAGATACTTACAGTTACAGCTGAAGAGACTTCGCTCACTCTTAGTGCTGCTGACTGATGAGATGCTAGGTGTTCTCTCAAGCACTGATCTTTTGACAGGCACTTCAGATTTGGCGAACTGTTTACCAGAGCTAGCCCAGGAGCCTGGAGAATTTTTCACGGACGTATGCTTCTCTCTTGGAGAAGATCCTATGCCTGTCAATCGCAGGGGCAAGTGGGAGGGAGGAAAAAAAAAAAAAAAGAATTGGAAACATGCTTAAACAATTACTTCTTCTATATATATGCCTACAAGTAAAGATTTACACATTAAAGATATATATAAAAAGGCTTAACCTACCTCATATTGACAGGGTAAAAAATGCTGTAAATGCAGAAAAACAGTTCCAAGGATTTAATGAATTCTGTTTTACCTGCATATTGACTTCAAAACCAGAGAGCTTTACAGCTGGGCCTTCAAGGCAGACAAATGCGCAAAGTCTTTCTTGCATTCTACTACCTCCATGTATTACGGTTAGCTGAACTGGCAAACCCATAAAAACACAACCTCTGGCTCAAAAACAATCCAAGAAAGATTCTTTTGTTCATTCCCGCCCCCGAAATAGAGATTTCCCCTCCAACACCCTCATTTGACAGAGCACTCAAAAGATAATATCCTCTCAAGGACAAATACAGCACAAGAGTATTAAATTGTGCAGTACTCACATAACATACTGAAAACTCACTAGTTCTGCAGAACTAGTTAAACAGCACTCCCTGGAACAGAGTTTTTAATGGCCAACTGGTGCAGACACATTTTTGCATTAATTGCTGTTCTCATTTCAGCTTGTTGAATACAAATGCTCACTAGCTTATTAAAATAGACAGAAGATACAGCAGACAGGCGTGCCTCCTTCAGATAGAAACTTGTTCTTTTACTACTACCAAAGTGACTATACTTTCTGCAAGAAAATCTGAGTTTAGTTAAATGAAACTTTTAGTTTATTTCTGCAAAGTGTTCACCCAGATTAAAATTACAATGGCCTGAAGGAAATTATGTACACAAAGACTTGTCTTGAGAGGACTCAGCTGACTCCTATCAGCTCCGATGTCAAGTTCTTTATACAGTCCTATGAATAACTATGGAAAAGAGATTTTTGTACAAAAACAAAAAGAGAGATAGGGAAGACAGACTTTTAAAAGAAAAAATTGTTATTTATTATAACAGAAGATATTTTACAAAAATATTTTACCTTCTGATGTCATTGCTATTTCCAAGTCTGACATAGTTTTTCTTACTTGGAAAGAGCTAACTACAATTTCAGATTTGACTTAGAACAATCAAGTTTCTATTTAAAGGGAGTACCTTTCTCTTTATTCTTATCAATATAAATGGTTTTGTCTAAGCTATCTAAGAGACTGTTGAAATATGACAATACTAGCTAGCAATTCCACTTTATTCAACATCAGTTTTGCTGCTGGATCTCCACTTTTATACACCAGTGACCAAGAAATAATCAATTTGCACTAAGACCAAGAAACCATGACATTAAGAGGATTACATTAAGATTTAGGCAAGAAAAAAACTTGGGCCCAATGTCTGCTTTTCAACAGTAGGTGGTGTGACAGGATCAGAACTTGACTCACAACATCCTGTCTCAAGCATGCAAGAACAGGAACAGTACCAATAAAAGATAGGTCCCAGCTATTTCCCTCAGTTCACAAAAGAGAGTTCTCAGTAACAAAAGAGAAGCCCTACGTACAGCATACACTAAACAGGCATTATTAATACTGGTCACTGAATATAACACGTGAGCTTCAAAGAGTTATTAAGCATGCTTCACATCAGACTTTTCTTCAGAGGTGCACTTTGATTACTTGTTTGGCATTACCATGCAGAACTGTGATTCTGTATATGACTTGACTGTAGCCTGGGATTAAATCTCCAGGTCAAAATTATCAGTCATACTTTAAAATTTTTCTAAGTTACTGCAACAGACAACATTTGAATATATCCAACTTGCTAAAGAGTATCCAACCTTTGTCATCCTATGAGAACACCACAAACCACAAGCTCAAGCTTACTGAGAACCTGTGAAGCACAGCACTCCAGACAACATAGCTGAAATAATTTTTCTTTGACAATAAATAAATAAATAAATAAATAAATTCCATGACATCTGAACTTCATACAACAAATCCAACAGCTTTATAAACCTCTCCACGATGTTTTCCAAAACCTTTTTTCACTAATGGATCAACATACCAGAAATGTAATTAATCCAGACCGTCAGAAATTCCTTTTCTAAATAGCCTCTTAGCAAAACAAGGTACAAAAACCAAACAAACCTCACTCCTCAAAAAACAAACAAACATAAAAAGGTTGCTGTACAAACACCGCATGTTAAGTTTGTATGACTTAGTAAGTTAAAGCTTTACAGTTCAAAAGGCAACTAGGGGAACAAATGCAGCTTATCAGCTGCATGTTATTGTTTAAAGATAAGGGTGGGCTGCCCAACTGCTATTGTGCTGGACTCCTTCATCCAGTTCAAAAGGTACAGGAACAAAATCCTGTTTTGTTCACAGTTATTTTTACTCAAGAGGGGTTGAGGCGAGTATATGAAAACATTCAGTCTCTTTTCATGGAATCATTAAGGTTTGGAAAGACCTCTAAGATAATCTAGTCCAACCGCCAAACCAACACCACCATGACCACTAAACTGTATCCTGGAGCGGCACATATACGCGTTTTCTGAGCACCTCTGGGGATGGCAACTCCACCACTTCCCTGGGAAGCTTGTTCCAGCGCCTCACCATTCTTTTAGTAAAGACATTTTTTTCCTACAGCACATTCCCTATATATGATTTGCAACCAGCCCGGCTTCTCTGCAGATGCTGATATGCAGCAATACTCTACATCTGCTGTCAACTCAAACCCAGTCAGGGAGCACAGCAAGCTCTAGGATGTCCAGTCTCAGCAGCATGTCAAACAGACAACCCCTGCTCTTTCTGTAGTTCTTCTACTGCTTGGTGCTTTCCTATAACACTTCTATTAAAGCAATTACTGAAGCACTCAAACACATTTTTCAATAGCCCAGCTTGAGGGAGAATTTCTTGTAACTCATGACAAGATCATTAAGCAACTACTCCAGGTGTTACTTCAACTAACAACAATGGTATTACAAAGTGTTTTTATAAGTACTATTCCCCATTAAAGGAGTCACACAAAACTAAATGCAAAGGTTTTGACAGAAGCAAGAAAATACAGTGTATACACAAAAGCACTGGACAAAAGCATAAAAGCAGGGTATTCAGTGATCTATTATTGTAAAGACAACAAATAATAGCAAAGTAACAGACTTTCATCAGTTATTTAATTTAGTGGAATACTAGAAATACCACATTCCTCTACAGGGTAGTAATGAATTGGCAATTCTTTTAAAAAAGTATCTATGCAACAACCACTTCAAGTATGTTAAAGTATCTCTTGTATTGAAATGAAAATAAGCAAAGCACAAAACTCATTTTTCAAGAAGCTCTGAAGTCAGATTTCATATCCTTATTCAAATAATTATCCTCTCATATGAATCCCTCCTAAATAGCTATTGTCAAGAATAAATTAAGGCTTCCCTTAAACAGCACTGGAATCTAAAAAATTCAAATTGAGAGAATAAACATATGCCAGCAGTGATGAATTTGGGATTTTGTTGACACCAGGCAGATTGTAAAGTTGAACATGTATTCACCTAATTTGAGACTAAATGTCCACTATTTCAAATTATATCGACACATTTCACACCTAGAACTGAGCACAGAGTATCTGGCATCTACAGAGCTATTAAGACATTTGGAAATGAATGGTTGGAAGCTTTTTCCAAACATAAACTTAGGGCACACTAAGTGCAAAACACCTCTTGAGAAGGATGTTCTTAGTTGTTGTTGGTTTTGTTTAACCCTAAAACTAGCAGTAATAGTTGATTTGGCCTTTCATTGCCATAAATCTTGACTATGTTGAATTTTCAATTTAAGTCTTATGCTCTTATGATTTTTCCTGCAAGTTTAAAAATCTAGAGGACTCTAGAATAGACGTACTGAACTTGCTAGCTTTCAAAAAAATAATCTTAAGCATGATGAAAAAGCCCAATCCAAGCCTACAGCCCAAGGTCTTTACAAAGCAAGGTGAGTAAACCTTCAAGAAAACATGCTACTTTTCGGCATCTATTGAAAGGAGAAAAGAAATCATGGAAAGACAAACTGGACTTTGATACTGTTTTCTGCAGATCAATCTTAACATAGTCGTAAGAGTGTTTACGGTTGCTATTTTGAGCACTGTAAAGCAGCCGCAATACTAACCGCTTCCTGATGGCCACAAGCTCCCCAGATTGCCTGATTAGCCACTCAGCAATATTAGCTATGATATATATATATATATAAAAAAGTGATCCTTCAAGGAATAAAGAGTGGTTACAGTATGTTTCTTAACTCTCCTTAAGATCTACAGATAATCTCTTTCTAGTTATCTCTCCCTTTTAAAGACTCAAATTACTACCAATATGACCCAAGAAAAGGCAGGACTCAGTTACGCTATGGTGCAAGTAATGCCTCAGCTGCTAAACATAAACTTGGACAAGGACAAGAATGTTAAGTTACTGCTGGATCTTGAAATATTTATGAGAGAGATTTAGTAATTTAAGGGGTAACAGTTGACAGCAGCCAACAACCACCAAACCAACCCTTTATATTCCCTCAAATATTCCCACTGCCACAAGAGCAACTGGGGTGTTTTCAGCTAGAGGGATGAGAGAGGGTGAGAAAAACATTCATGTATGTCTACTGTTAAATTTTCACTTTTCCCCTTCCTATTTGGCCTCGTTTTGCAATGTGGCAGGCTTCCTTCCAGTTAACCACTTCCATAAGAGACTCCACCCTTCCTGATCTTCTCTCAGACTCAACTCTCTCTACCATCTGGAAACAACCCTTCTCCTCCCTGTTCTCAAGTCCAAATCACACCTGCTCTCCCACTTGCAGTACTGTCTACTGCATTTACTCAATTTTAGGTTTTTAATTTTGCAAGCTGAACTAGAGCTGCCCTATAGGAGAGACCATGTCCCCAGAGTTACACTGCATCTCCTACGACATCAGGCAGTTTTACACCAGCTTCCCAGTGCAGTTGCAGAGTGAGGGAGTGCCCACTCCAGCTTTATCAGGAGACACTCATAAGCTGCTTGCATCCTGGCTTAAACAAACAAACCCCAACCACGAGCTTTAACACAGCTATTGGAATTAGGAGTAGTGGGCACAAGAAGTCAAATCAGCATCCTACAAGGAAAGCTAAGGCAGAAAACCACCAATGCTTTTCGTTAATGTCCAGCCCTTCATAGCACACACTCCATGTTATGCACTGTGAATTTTTTGACAGTTTGCAGCTTTTATATCCACATTATCTATAAATATGTTAAGTTTTCTAATGTGGGAGTTTGTGCATTCCTTCTATGAAGAAAGAACTTCACTGTAGCAAAACATAAATACAATGTTCTTCAGAAGGATGAGGATTCCTACTTCTCTCCTCCTTTACCTCTACTCTAAGAGAATTCAGAACTAACCAGTACAGGTGAAGAGTTATTTGAATACACACCAGCATGTCCTTGCAAGCAAATGACTAGGTACCAAGAAATTTCCCTGAAGGGAAGTGGTGCACACCTTGCTCCTAAAGAAGAATATTCTTATAAATGCATCCACATTTCTGACAGCATGTTAGTATCAGCCTCTGCAAGTATGATCATGCTTCTTCCCATACATATAACACATTAAAACCCTGATAGGACTAGTCAGAAATCACCTGCAAGAAGTCTGGAAACATATGTAAAAACTTTAATTCCCAAAGTATGGTCACTGATAGCATCAGAAACAAAGCTGAGAGGATGGAACAATCCCTTGTGGAAGCTGAAAGTCAACTTAACACTGAAGATACCAGATATTTTGGAAAAAAAAAAAAAAAAGATTAAGTTCATCTTCAATTATTTCCCACACCCTCCTTCTCCCCCTACCCCCAAAAACTCAGAGGACCACACCCAAGGATGCCAAACCAGAGATCAATCAAATTGCTTTGAAATCATTCACTGTAACAGATATCATATTACCTCACAAACAAAAACTTTTCTGCTTCTACTCATTTCTGGATGTCAGTTTGACTTCTATAGCTAAATAGGAAATAGTTTATTCCAAATGGGTGGTTTTATGCTGAGCTTTGTGTAACGCTTGCAAAACATGAGCAGTACCTATCCCAAAAGTAACAAGTAACAAAAGAAAATAGTTACAGCAAGTTTTTTTACTTATAGACAAGTTTCTACTATATGCAAGTTTTTCTCCGTAGCCAAAGCTAAAAGCAAATTGACTACGCTGAATTCAGATTACATCATTCTATGGCTCCTTTCTGGCTTTAGATTGTAAATTGAACATTCTGTACCTGAGTGACCAACACCTGAGGCAGAGGCTTAGAGGTCAATACTTGGCACAAGGTTATACATTGCTCCAGGCAGCTTCCAGCACACCATTCCTGTTGAGGATAGCCTGGAACTGAGGGCAAACTGGAGTGGCAACATTACCAGGGAAGTCCTGCAATTGCTTGAGTTGAAGGGATGATCTGCAAGGCTCCTAAGCCCTTACAGCTGAATGCTGCTTTCAGAACCCTCACAAACCAATCAGCTGTACAAAAGTCCATTCAGACACACTGGGTAAGATTTCCCCCACTTCAGACCACAAATTAAAAAGAGAACTGTTTAAGATACACATTCATAGTGGAGCACTTTGGGTAAAAATGACCAAAGATGGATGACGGAGAAGCTTTATGTCATACTATTGACTACAGACTCTAAGCTCAATAGAGAGATATATATTGGTTTCCTCCTTCCTACACCTCTGAAGGGGAATACAGAAGTTTTAAGTTAACTTTTAAACACAAGCTTTAATTACTGTAATGAAGCCCTACACAAGCATTAAAGAAAGGAAAAAGGGACCAAGTAATCCGGACTCATAGGAACAAATTATGATCTTGGATAGTTAATGTATGAGAAACGCACTTTCAGGATCCATAAAAGAAATAGGCTGTTCTGCAAAGAAGGAAAAAAAAGGGCATCAAAAGGCTGGCTGAAACTAAATTTTAAACCTTATTTGCAGATCTTAATGCATTTCATATTTGTTCACAAGGAACTATATGGATACCCTTACAAATAGCTCTCCACTACAGCCTTCTGAGAAAAAGACCTGTCTGTTTCCAGAAATTATGCCTGCCTTTTAAAATATTTTGTTTACCCTTGGTAGTGTGTCTAACCAACTTTAAAGAGTCATATAGTAGAATCATAGAATCATAAATGTTGGAAAAGACCTCTAAGATCATGAAGTCCAACCATCAACTCAATACTATCATGACCACTAAACCATGTCCCGAAGTGCCACATCTACATGTTTTTTGAACACCTCCAGGGGTGGTGACTGAACTACTTCACTGGGCAGCCTCTTTAAATGCTTCACCACTCTTCCACTAAATAAATTTTTCCTAATATCCAATTTCAACCTCCCCTGGCACACCTTGAGCCCATTTCCTCTCATTCTATCACTAGTAACTTGGGAGAAGAGACCAACACCCACCTCAATATAATCTCCTTCCAGGGATTTGTAGAGAGCAACGTGGTCTCCCCTAAGCCTCCTCTTCTCCAGGCTGAACAACTTCAGTTTCCTCATGTTCTCAAAAGACATGTTCTCTAGACCCCTCACCAGCTTCATCGCCCTTCTCTGGACCTGCTCCAGCACCTCAAGGTCTTTCTTACACTGTGGCACCCAAAACTGAATACGTATTCAAGCCTGGACCTCACCAGTGCCGAGTACAGGGGCACAATCACTTCCCTACTCCTGCTGGTCACACTATTTCTGATATAGGCTCTGATGCTCTTGGCTTCTCGGCCACCTGGGCACACCGCTGGCTTACGTTCAGCCAGCTGCAGACCTATACTCCTTTGCTGCCTGGCAGTTCTCCAGCCACTCTTACCCAAGCCTGTAGCACTGCCCAGGGTTGTTGTGACCCAAGTGCAGCACCTGGCACTTGGCCTTGCTGAATCTCATGCAATTGGCCTCGGCCCATCAATCCAGCCTGTCCAGATCCCTCTGTAGAGCCTCCCTAACCTCCAGCAGAATCAACACTCCTGCTCGATTTTGTCATCTGCTGATGAGGTCATCTGCTGAGGGTATACTTAACTCGTCATCCAGATCTGCAAATTCTGAGGGTGCACTCAATACCCTCATCCAGATCATTGATAAAAATTCTCAACAGGACTTGCTCACAAACTGATCCCTGGGGACCACCACCTGTGAACAGCTGTCAACTGGATTTAAATCCACTCACCACCACTCCCTAGGCTCAGCCACCAAGCCAGTTTCAATCCAGTGAAGAGCAGGCCTGTCTAAGCCATGAGCCACCAGCTTCTCTAGCAAAAACTGCTATGGGAGACTGTATCAAAGGCTTTACTGAAGTCCAGGTAAGACAACATCCACAGCCTTCCCCATATCCTCTAGGCAGGTCACCTGGTCATATAGAGGGAGATCAGGTTGGTCAAGCAGAACCTGCCTTTCATGAACCAGCGCTGTCCGAGCCCGATCTCCTGGTTATCCTGCATGTGGTGTGTGAGGGCACTCAAGATGAGCTGTAGATAGCAGAATTGATACATGCTAAGAAGTGATTTGCAGTTTGGTTTAGCTCCTGGTCCAGTGTCAGAACAGAGACTCAAGGATTGTGGGAAGGCTTACTAGAACTACATTGTTTTGGTTCTGCTTTACTAGGATTGTGAAAGGCTATACCAGGAAGTCCTGAATTACCAAGTTTATACATGTTTCCAGCTGTATGAAAACCCATTGAAATCATTTGGTTTCAGTTTCCCATCTGAAAGGCCATTCTTTGTGCAATGAACAGCAACAACGCTCTTAATCTGTCATGGCCTGTTCTGGTTTTAGTTTTGGAAGCTTCTCTGAATTGCAAATTTAAGCATAAGATGAGGCCAAAATTCAATAAAAGGAATTTAGCTATTACAAACTAACAGGCAAATCAGAATTTCAAAGTTATCACTAAACTTGCTGTGGTCTTACGCAACTTAAACATATTTCCTATAGCATATGAGGAATTACTTTTCCCATGCTTCAGTTAATTGCAGAACACTCAAAAAATCCTTTAGTATAATAAACTTTTTGTTATGAAAAGGTCTCACTTGTCCAAAACCATCTTGAAGGAAACACAGAATTCAGACTATCAAGCTTCTCTCTACCCAAGCTTCCATTACTCTAGTTAAATACCATTTAAAAAATAGCAAGAGAAAGAGTACTACTCGATTAGTAATGAAGCACAGGGTCATAACTCTGCTAGCCAGGTATCAGTGACTTGTATCAGAGAGAATACAGTACACAAAACATCAGAAAAATACTGTCAGACAGCCAAAGACATTTTGGTTACAAACATGATTTTCTTGGCTTCTGTTAATTTCTGGAAGTCTTTAACACTAAGCAGAGGAACAATTTTTTTGACGATTTTCAATTACATATAAGGCTTGGCAGAGCTCTCGTAGCTAAGACCTCAACAACAACGTGAAGTTTCATATAGTGAGAAACAATTTAAAGCAATGGTATAATTTTAAGGCAGAGGTATAGGTGAAGTATAAGCATACCACAAATATTACTTGTGGGTAAAGCTCCATTCCTTCACCTACTTACAGGTAGGTTGTAGTCAGCAATGAGAGTTAAATAAAAGGCAGTGGTGGGCATTTACATTTTTAGATCTAAACAAATTATTTATAACCCTGCTATACGCTGTTCAAACACAAATCAAAATTTCCTGTGGCTCAAACTGTCACAGTGCTTCCATCCAAGTGCATGGGTGGTAACGTGGCTTCTGGGGCTGGTAGTAGGACTCGGAGTGATCTTCGATGGGTCCACCAAAGCTCCTTGGCTTCTCCAGTCCCCTTTCACCCTCCCTCTAAGTGAGGGAAAAACATGACTCTTTCCAAACCATCCCTCAGCTATTAGCAGGCTATTATTCCTCCACAGTGGTTACGTACACCCAATTAGAAGGCAGTGTGTGTTTGCTGGCAACGAAAACAGTAGTTGCTTTCAGTTTGGGACTGGTTCAAAGTCCTGAACCAGGGCTCAAAAAATACACATGCCTTCCAGTAAAAAAACAGGTAACTCAAACACCTCATTCCATGCCTTCAATTCTAATAAACGTTTTCTCTGACAGAAAACTAACATAGCAAAAAGCATACTGCCTGTGATCCAGTACTACAGAAATCTATGCAAACCACCATGGAAGAAATAGCTGTGGAGAATTTAAGAATTATTTTTTTTTGAGAATGAGTATGTGATTGCAGGCCATTCTCTCTTATGACGAAATAGAGACAAATAGTTACAGAAGTAATTTTGAGGCGACTACTTTGCAACAGTCACCTAATTTCTAGGTTTGCTGCAAAAAATGGGGCTTCATCATTTCACAAACCACACTGGTAAACTGAATCAAGCTGGGCTCGCTTTTTAGAGAGCCAGCTTCTTATTCATGCCAAGATACACCAAATACTGGTCAACAGTCATCAGCAACAATTTTGAAATAAATAAAAAGTTAATTCTAGCTTAAAGTAGTTTAATAACCTCACAAAAACGTAACACTTGAGATAGAAATCTTCCTCTCCTGATGTCCCCTGTTCAGGAAAGGACCAGGGAGTTTCCTTAGAAGACATGGTTCCTACTGGGTTAGCATGTTACTAATGAAAACTGAAGGTTTACATTTACAAGTGAAAATTTACTAAAATCTCAACTCCTGCCAAGACACGAGGATCTTATAATTGGCATTTTAAACAGGGCATTTTTTCATTTACTTCTTGGTTGTATGGGAGTTTCCTGCTTCCCACTAGAAAACACAGTGCATGATACAATCCACCACTCACAAGCTCTTGATTATTCTGGGAATAGTACACACACTAATATATTTAGGACAGATGGAATGCTTCTCCCCCTCAACATAAATGTGAGGGATCACACAGAGCTACACCATCACTTCTCTTGCTCAGAGTATTTAATGGACTTAGTACATTGATTTGTCTTCCTGCCCAATGATCCAAGTACAGCCAGCAAGTAGTTAGGAATTAGCACCTCAGGAAGCACCAAGGTCGTTAGGATTTGGACAGTTTTAAGACTCAGCTTGACAAACGCCTGAACAAACTAGTCTGACTTCAGTGGTGACCCAGTTACAGGCGGGGGGGCTGGACTAGGTGACCTTCAGAAGCCCTTTCCATCCTGGATTTGGCTGGTCTGTCTGTACAGCTACCAAGTTATTTATCTGTGCTGTCGGATTTATATCAAGGCACAAGTTTAAAACAAAACATTCAAATGACTTAACTGGAAGAAAAAGTTTTTCCCTAGAGTAAGGCTTTAGCTAATACAGGTAACTGGCTTTGGTTTACAAACTGCTGCTTTAAAAACAGATGGAGTAAGCAGCGATAGATAGGTAATGCAATACAGCAGGGCTTTGGTAGCAAAACCAAGTAATTCCTACCTTTCCCCATCCCATAGTCCGATCCTCTGATTTGCATCTGTAGCACGTTTACTAGGGAGCAAAGAACCATGTTTAGAATTCCCTTGGCAAGGGACAGGGAAGCGAACTTAGCATATGCAGTGTTTTAGTGCTGCAAAGTGAAGGGTGCTAGGAAGGGTGGGCGTTGGTAGCAGGACTGGGGATAGAGCGTGGAGGAAAAAAATTCTTACATGCTGCACTAAAGTTCCAGTCTTGTCAGATCATAGCACAAGTCTGAAATGTTAAGGTGCTGCTCCATGTTTTTACCTTAAGTAGCATTTTTTTCAACAGGGAAAATTTGGAAGGTATTCTACTGACCACCCTAATTTCAAGATATAACAAGTGAAGGATTGACAAGTTCAGCTAAACAAGCTTGGGGAGTAAAAGTTTTATTTTCAACAGCAAATAACTTCCGCATCTTCTGAAAGTGTATCTGATATTTTATTAAATATTTTTTATGAAGAGAAGTTAGTTCTGTAACTCAGCCACGCTTATATTTATAGTGATGGTGTCATAAATCTACTCTGGATTAATAATCTAAAATTAAATATGTATCTATATTCATCTCAGGGTTTTTTTTAAAGAGAATTACAGATAGGAAAGCTCTAAATTGGTATTTAGAGATGTGAGGAGTCTTCCAAGAAACTGGTGGCTTACAGGTAGCTAACTAGTTCACCGAGCAAGTCCTCACATTAGCAAGGCTCAAGTCAGAGAATAGCCTATCTCCACTTTCTTTGAGGATACATGCCATAAAGGCCTACAGATAAAGATTTTATTACACTTCACCACCTGAATATAATTAAGAGGAGTATTTTGGAGTGTTTTATAATCTTAGATTGCGTGGGGTAAAAAAAAAAAAAAAGAACAGGTTTTACTGGATATAGCTGGGTGCGCACACTGTCCAAATTACAGTGTATTGTAACATAGTCATTTATAGCCAGGCTACCTTTGCAATTAGCTACATTGCCACACTTGGTTAAAAAAAGCACATAATCTACAGAAGCATTTCTGAATGTCTACAGTATGACAGAATGTAGCTTCCAGTCACCACGTTTGAACAGCAGCCTACAGACTAGATGCAAGATTCTCCCAGTCCTTGGTACTAATCAGGCTGAACTTAATTAGCAGCTTAAGCACTAGTCTCTCCTTCAACTATGTTCTCCCGTTTCTAGAAAGTATAGGCCTGTACTAAAATTAGGTTGAACAAAATATGTTATGTCCTGAAATAAGAGCTCATTCCCACTGGGATAGCATACAGTTGCTTATCATAAACGCTTCGTACCTGAGCTCTGTATTTTCTCCTCTTTGCTTTTACATGTTTTGAATGATTTTGCTTGTAACTCCAAAAAGTACTGTTATATAACCAAACTATAAATAACAGTATTTAAATATTGTTTCTTCTAATAGCACCATACCCTCCTAAACACATTCTTTACAAGATGAGATTTTACAATGATGGGGTGTAACCCACCTTTTTCTTCCTCCTCCCAGTACTAGCAATGTGCTATCTAGACAAAATCATATTTAGCACCAAAAATATAGCTCTGTACCATCCTAAAAGTTCTGTCACAAAATACATTAAGTATGATATCTTAATTCTAAGGAACTGGTTAAGTTGTAGCATACCAGTGAAAAATTCTCTTACCACAGCTAGATGACACAACAGCTCCTTTGTCAGAAGGTGCTTTAGTTGTGCTGATAGTTTTATTTTCACATCCTCTCTTCAAGGGCAACACGGATGGCACCGTTTTAACTTTGGGAGCCGACGTGCTTTGTAGTGTGCTTGGGCCTTTCTTCGGTATGTTCTTCCCTTGTGTAGTTCCATCTTTCACAGAAGGCATCTGTTTTTCAAAAACAAACAAGCTAACGACAAAAAACTTACTACCACTGTGAGAAGCTGAACATCTCCCTTTCCAGTATCTGAAATTAAATACTGACCACACCTGTATGGGATAAGCTTAGATCTTTCCTGTCACATTGTTCTCATCTGCAGTTCAGAACCTCAAGAGTCATCTCCTGAATGGCCTTCAGTAAGACAAAACCATTTGTTTGAGGCTAATCACTGTCAATGATAAATATACTAAAGAGGTTACAGAGGTAATTTTACATCAGAATTTCCTCCTCTTCCTCCCTAAAGTCTAATTAAGCCGTTCAATTACATGACTACAACTAATCTCAAGATTATTTATCAAGTAACTGCACAACTTGATGCACTGACAAGTTAGTTGTCCTGTACTCCCTGAAATGCCATAGCCCCTACAAGAGGTTTCCCTGATCTGGGTGTTATGTCACAACACAGAAACAGGTTAAAAACTTTCACATTCAGTTGCTGTAAACAAAACATAAATTCAGGAGTGAACCCAGGACATGTTTAAAGTAACTGCTTTATATGTAGCACTCATCTACTTTTCATACAGAATTCTTGCTCCAGTTTCTGTAGGCACTAGCTCACGACCACTCATGGCATAAAGTTCATCCCGTAAAGGTAATGTCATAAGAATGTACAGCTCTTTGTATGCCCTTCTATGGCTCAAGACAATATGCAGAGATTTGGTCATATTAATGCACTTTCCACTTCTGACTCCAATCCTCATCTTAACTTTCAGATGTTAATCTGTACTTTTCAGAAGACCACTTATTAAATTTAGTCCAGGTGATTAGTCTACTGCACATTTCAAAGAATTTGCTGTATTGATTTTCCAGGTACCAGCAGAACAACCCATATCATAAAAATTCCCATCTTGGCATCAGGGTCAATTAAAAGCATTCTCTGCAACTCTCAGCATCAAAAGGAGTGAAGTAGAATCCAAGCTCTGAAAGACTTTAGAATTAAAATAGACAACGTTGCTTTCATGTTCATTTAGCTTTGTAAGATAAATTCTTTAATATAATAAAGAATATTAATATTTTTTTCCATAATGTTTCAAAAATAGATAGCTGCCTCTGCTGTACCTGAAGTAGTTTTCTCCACATACTAAACTTTATTGGAGTTTTTCTGGCAAATCAGTAAAACCTGACAAAAATTCAGACAGCACCAAGTGGTAACAGCTGCCGCCTCCACTTCACCAATTTAACACATGCTCTTGAACCCAAAAGCGAACAACGGGATGGAATCCATATAGCAGCAAGACTAACTCTGTGTCCCTACCTGAGCCCTGGCCGACCCAACCCTGAAGCTCTTACCTCCTTTCCCATCGTTCTCTTTTCTAACCTTCTCTCGGAGTATTTGAAAGCAGCACGTTTCTCCTGACAGGCAACTGACTCATCCAAAAATATTTCCCAACCAACCAGCACACGCATACCTCCCGGCCAGGAAGTTTGCACCTTCCAGCTGGCTGACTGCCCAAAACCAGGTATATGCCCTCTGCATGAGAAATTTCCTGGCTACTCTTAACTATTCTAATGAGTCCAGGTTCTACTTCAAATAAACAAACTCCCAAATTATTCCAAGTAGTCGGTTAAATTAAGATGTTAAAAATAAAATGATTAACCAACTTGCTGGTCTTTGGGTTTTGTGTGACAATGTTACTGTCAATATATGCACAACATTTCTGTTATTACATTATTAAAAGCATAAAAACATATAAAATGTATACAAAAGTGTAAAAAGAATAAATTAGTTCTAAAGCACATTTTGAAAGAAAATACTGAAAACAGCAATTTATCTTTAATGTCTATTTAAAGTTACAGCACCACTAGAATTATCTTGATAAAAACCACAGAAGCTCTATTTAGAAAAACCTCACCAAGTAATGCTATGCAATTTTAGCAGTCTGACTAAATTAAGACTTGCTTGTTTTTATTAGAAGTCTTACCAACTGCAAGGTCTTAAGAAGATTTTATGCCCCCAAAAATTTGTACCATGAAATAAGATGAAAGCTGAACACACTAAATCACACTTGAGGTCAAGTGCAATCAGTTTGCAAAATGGTATTTCTTCACTCCCTTTATTAGGGAGACACTGGTTACATTTGGAGACCCAAAACCCATTCCCCAATTTCCATTCAGCACTATGCAATGCAGAATTGCCTTTACCAAAAAGTACAAAACATTTAATTAAATATGTAAAGAAGAAAAACTTACCACTGGAACGGAGTGCAGGTCAAATGTTTCATTTGCCACATCTTTTAACACGGCTGCTTCTAGAAGAACTCCCATATTGCCGCTTTGCTCTTTCACACCTCCGGTCGGGTAGATGTCTTGAGAACAGGGCTGCACTAAAGAATTTGAACTTTCCATTTTATCATTGAGTATCTCTTTTGAGTCCTCCACACACATTGGAAGTGCGGCAGAAACAGAGGAGCATGATGACTGGGTAGAGCTTGCTTTGCCAACGTCTTCCGGATTCTGCTTTAAGACAGGCGTCTTTGAAGTCCTGTGGGAAGAGTTTCTGGGATGTGTTGTGGCATGTACGACTTGGCTAGTGAGGAGGTGTTTGTTAAGATGTAGCTTATGGGGCTTATTCACTGGCAATTCCACATTAGTATCTTTAGTTAGATCTATTCTCTTTTTCAGCACTTTTACAGAGGGGGACAATTGCCTCAGGGAAGCAACCAATGGAGATGAGGAGACGGCTGATAACTGGGAGGACTGGGGAGATTTCTTTAGTGCTGCACTGTCTCTTGACTGCAGCACAGGTCTAGACATAACCTTTGGCTTAACATTTTTGAAATTAGGTCTGGGAAAACTAACAATCTCTGATTTCTTCGCTTTGGTTATTGTTGACCCAACAGGAGACCTGCCCACTGGTTTTCCTGCAGTTTGACCTGAACCAGCTTTAAGTACAGGTCTTCTACTACGCTCTCCTACAAATGCCTCGTTTGGTCTTAGTTTAGGAGACTTGTCTCCAAGTTCTGCCAAAGCTGAAACAGAAAAAGTTGTATTTTTTGATCGTTCTATAGGGGTTGAAGTACACAGAGCAGAATCGCTTTCACCAGCCAGAGGACTAAACACCACAAAAGTTGCTTCGCATTGCAGGTCAGGCATAACACTCCTCTTTAATTTTGGTACACTACAAGATTTGAAAGAGACGTCACACATATCCTGAAGAACAGCATTGCCAGAGGTACTTTGTTCTTTGGTTAAGGGTTCACTAGTTCCTTCTGATACTTGTTCTCCACCCATTTTATCTGCTGGAAGAAGGCGCACATTATTTGCAGGACTACCCATGCATGTTTCAGCATTGGAATTCCGAGCTTCATCATGGTCAGGGGTATCCTGCAAGGATTTCACTTGGTCATCTTCATTAATATTGACGTATGGTGATAATAGATCTCGCCTAGAAGGATCTATACATGCAGCAGCTAGTTTTACAGGCTGTGCTTCCACTTCCTGGGATTCTTTAGCAGTCTTGTTTGTGCTTTTTAGACAGTGTTCGACACCTACAGAGGCAGGATGATATACTTCAAGTCCTGAACAGGCATCTGGGCTTTCTGAAGCCAGTACTGCAGAGGAGAAATTAGGTGTTCTTTCTGAGCTGGTTCCTCCAAATTTCTCTCTCATACATATTTCAGAAGAGATTAGTGTTTCCCTCAGATGCTTGTCATCATTTTGATCAGTGTCCAGAGTTTGACCTATAACACCAGTAACACTCAATGTGGTCAGCTGGCAGGATGCTCTGTCGTTTATCAGGGACTGCATGTCCTGCTCTGAAGGAGGAAGGGGTAATACACAATTAGAGTCAGTCTGACTGTAAGGCACTGATTGTTGGATACTCTGATTTTGTACTTTTGCTATAGCAACATTACCTTTCAGTAAGTCTGTTGTTTCTTTCAAGTCACAGTTCAAAGGATATACAAAAGTCTGTTCATTCACAGAAGACTTGCATGCAGCATCTGCATCTCCCAGTTGAGCTCCTGTGCAGTTGTATTTACCAGGTGTCTCTTGCAGATGAAGTGCTTCAATACACTGCTGTTTTAAACGAATACATCTGAAGTCACTCTTATTTTCAAGAACAGCATCATCTTCATTCTCAGTCACTATATTTTGGTCAGTTGAATTACTGTGTATCTTGGTGGTGCAATTTTTTGAGGACGGTATACCTCTGTCACAGGCGTAGTTATTTCCATTTTCATCCCTTTTAAGTAAGGAAGACTTGAAGCCATTCTTTGCTTTGTCACCTGACTTGCCAGCATTCATTTTGAAGGCTAAATTTTAAACTGTTTTCATTTTATATGTGTTTAAAAATCCCAGAGAATGTAAATTCTTTCACTTTGCAGCTTTTCCTTGGAATGTGTCAACTGTTCTGAAAGATATTTAAAAAGTAGTTCTTTGTTTTCATGCTTCTCAAGAGGATTCAGAAATTCTGGAATTAAAAAGAAATTAAAAATGATTAGCCAAACCAGAATTTTAAGAGAGTAAGCATTCTTAAGCTATTAGTCTTTGAATCAAGTGCAGACATTTTGACCAACTTACTTAAGCATGTCAGGCTTTTACAATTCTGCCTGCACATGCTTACCTTCCAAAGACATTTCTGTTTCCCTGACTGCAGAGCAACTTTTGAACCCTTTGGTCAGTTGTAATCAAGTGTGACTTTAGGGCTGCATTCTCAGATACTTGCTTCTTGGCTTCGACACAAGCACAAGAACAACCCACAAGATCTGGCTCCAATAGGAAAGAGGTGTCTGAGGGACTGCATGATAGAATAAACCATCATTTTCCCCTCTTGCAATAGCAGGTACCCAACAGAAGGGCTTGGTTCCTCATACAGCATGCAGTCAAGCTATGAAGCTTCTTACCACACAGTGCTCGCAGGCCAAAAGCTTACCCAGGCTCAAACACAAGCAGGTAAGAACCATGTAAGAAAATCTATCCAAAACTGAATACCAAACTGACGCAACAAGCTCTCAGTCCCAAGCTCCAAGCAGCTGGGAGGAGAACTCTAGGGAAGAATTGCTACACGCTTATCCCATTCTCACACTCATCGCCCAGCACTGAGCCCTGGTTACTGCTGGAGACAGGATGCAGCGTTAGGTGGATTTTCAGTCTGACCACATCTAGCCATGCATATGTTATTATGTACAAGCTCACATGAAGACAGGAAATTATTACAGTTTAGATCTCTCTTAATGATGAAATGCTGCTGTCTAAGCTCAGGTCTAGAACAGACACCAGAACTGCAACACAGGAGCAATACTAAGAATCACAGTGAAGAACCTCAGTGCTCATCCCTTGATGTACATAGCACAGAACAACGCCAGTGTCACGGTTTAACCTCAGGCAGCAACTAAGCACCACACAGCTGCTTGCTCAGTCCCTGTACTGAGTGGGATAGCAGACAGAAACAGGGGAAAAAAAATACATTAAAACTCATGGGTTGATATAAAGTCAGTTTAGTAGGACAGAAAATTAAGAAAATAATAATGATAATAAAAAATAAAGTTATCACAGTAATAAAAAAATAGAATATACACAACTATTTATGTACAGAGCAACTGCTTACAACTCACTGACTGATGCCCAGCCAGTTCCCGAGCAGCCGTCCCTGGTCAGCTTCCTCCTGTTTATATACTGGGCATGACGTCATATGTTATGGAATATTCTTTTGTCCAGTTCGAGTCAGCTCTCCTGGCTGTGTCCCTTCCCAACTTCTCATGCCTTTCCAGCCTTCTCGCTGGCACAGTATGAGAAGCTGTAAAGTCCTCGACATACGATAAACACTTCTTAGTGACAACTAAAAAGATCAGTGTGTTATCAACATTATTCTCACACTAAATCCAAAACACAACACTATACCAGCTACTAGGAAGAAAATTAAGTCTACCCCAGCTGAAAGCAAGACACCCAGACAGCAGTTTTGCTCTGCATCGAAGGCATTTTTCCTGCCTTTTGAGGAAGTCATGCATGGCTGAGCAGCTCAAGACAATTCCTTTGAAGACCTTAAGACATCTGAGCTGAAATAAAGCGAAGATGGGGAGGTTCACAATCAGCTCTGGGGTTACACCAGTACGTTGCCTTTGTGCTGCTGGGGTAGCCAACAGGCAGATGCACGTGGGTCCCCTTCAGAGTCTCTGGAGAGAAATTCCCTCCATAGTAACAGTCTCCCTCTTCTATAAAGATGACACAACATAAGGCAAATGGGGAAACAATTCCAGTGTCCTCTCCAGCAGGGCAGAGATATCTATCCTCACCCAAAACCCTACAGAAGCAGCAAGGGGCTGGGGGGAAGGTGGTGATAGGAACAAAACCCAAAAAACTAATGAAACGCATTTGAAACACATAAGGACAAGTTCATAGCAAGCACTAAGATTGCACCCAGGTACTAAATCCACAAGTACACGAATGAGAGCGAAGATCCAGTTGCTTTTGGACAGTTTGAATGACTTCCATACCATGACTCCACAGAAAAGGTTTCTAGTATCCGAAATGAGACGAGAGGTAAGAAGAACCTCAGATTTGTAAGATGTGGTTGCAGTGAGGTGGGGGATCAGGCAGGAAAAAGCATTACTTTCAGAGCAATAAAGTCTACATGGGAGGGATCCAACACGGAAATCTGGCTGAAGATGTGTTCATTGACAAAGGTTAGTTTCCCAACTGAAGAACAGGGAAATTCAACAGCTCTTGAACACCACTGCATGTCTGGAGTAACAGATTCCACTCTCCAATCAAAGAGCAGGAAGGAGAAGGACACTTGCCACCAAAAATGATCAGACACATTCAAGAATAACTTCTTGATCATATTTTTGTACAGAAATCAATGACTGCTTTGGGAAACAAGTGTGCCATGACAAGAGAAACAACTCTTGATTTGTTCTCTAACAAAGAAATTTAAATCCTCACAGAAACCATATAAATCACTTTGGTTTGGAAACCACAGCAGGGGAAAGAAAGCAAGCTCTTATCAACATATATTTTGGAAAATATAAAATAAAGTCAGCACACTCTAAGTAGGGAATAGTAAGTTAGTAAAAGCAAGCATGCATCATTCAAAAATCACAGAATCATAGAATGCGCTGGGCTGGAAGGGACCTTAGAGATCATCTAATCCAACCTCCTTGCCATGGGCAGGGGATCCCTCTCAACTAGATCAGGTTACTCAAGGCCTCATCCAACCTGGCCTTCAAGACCTCAAGGGAGGGGGTATCCGTTGTGCCACCTTTGTACTAAAGATTTTTTTTCCTAAGATCCCATCTAACTCTACTCTTCTTGAGCTTAAACCCATTTCCCCTCGTCCTATTGCTGGACACTCTTGTAAGAAGCCCCTCCCCAGCCTTCCTGTAGGATGCGGTTGGCCTTCTGGGCTGCATGAGCACACTGACAGATCATGCTCAGCTTCCCATCTATCAATACCTCCAAGTCCTTCTCTTCAGGGCTATTCTCAACCTACCATGTGCTCTGTATTTGTGCCTGGGATTAGCCTGAGCCAGGTGCAGGACCTTGCATTTTGACTTGTTGAACCTCATGCAGTTTGCACTGGCCCATTTCTCAAGCCTCTCAAGGTCCCTTTGGATGGTATCCGTTCCCTCAAGCAAGTCCACTGCACCACACCATCCGGTGTCGTCAGCAAACTTGCTGAGGGTGCATTCAATGCCATTGTCCATGTCACTGACAAAGATGTTGAAAGCTGACATTTTTCCTTAAGCTTTATTTTCTTCAGCCGAAAACATAACTTGACTAACTACATGCAAATTAAATGCTTTTTCATAACAATTCCAGACAGGCTATAGGACCTGTAAACAGTTTTGAGTATCGAAGAAGCACTCAAGACCGTTCTAGAATTGCAGAAATTTGTTTGCTCATTACATGCTTCTGGTCCACAACCTTGTCTTTACACAAGGCTTTAAACATCTGTCTCAGAATGAGGGTAAAATGACCATGGAATACCGAAACAAGCTCCTGAGATAAGACAGCACCCTCCTCTGCCCTCCCTTCCTCCCTCAAGACAAAATGGTTTGACTAGCTTAAAATCTCCTGTCTCCTTAAGCCTTGTCTAAATTCTTCACCTGAACACTATTATTCAATCCCTATAGAAGCATGAACAATTTTAGCATCCTCATTTTCATCTTCCATTTGGAAAACGAAGGCAAATTCAAAAATTCTTCCAAAAAAGTCTTCCCTGAAGGCAGGGCGAGAATCTATCTTGAACATTTCTATTGATTTAAGACAATCACAGAGTCAACTGCTGAAAAAATATTTGCAAACTTTGCTTTCACTGTTGTTTCAAAACATTAAAACTAGTTTCAACTTGTCTGGAGACTAGCCCATAACACAACTTGCTCACCTAGTCATGCCACAAACAGTTAAGATTCCATTTTTATTCAGCATTAGCCCAGATCCAATCAGCAGTCTAACCCCTTCCAAAAGCCTTCTCACACAGAAAACAGAGAACTTGAATATATCAAAATGTAGCAAAACTGAGATTCCAAGAATTTAAAGAATGACATGTTAACTTATAGTATGCATAACTAATAATGCCAAAATTTGAAAAAATACAGGCAGCTAAGTAAACCTTGATCCAACCGATGCTGAAGAGGCTTCAACAAAAATAAAAGCAGTTTTGAGACCAAGTAGAGAAATGAGAGTCTGTTAAAGCTGTATAAACAAATGTACATGCACATCTTAAAGTCTGATCACTCAGTGCTCTGAACCTTCACATAACCAGGAAATATAGAGTAATAAACCAATGATTCAACTATTTTGAAATCAAATTTTCAGTTGAGTAATCAATACTTTCATGAGCAACTATGCAGCTTAAAATACAGCTTCATATCCACATTTAGAGTCCTAAAAGTGACCTGCATATAAAGTGAAGTACACCTAATGATTACCTATATTGTGTAAAAATCTGTAATCTAGATGAACATTAGTCCTCAAAAGAATTAAATTTTGTAACTCTGATGGTACTAGTATGTTCATCAGGCTTATGAGAACACTTCCTAGTGATGAGAAGGTCGTCTTTATATAAAAAGATCTGCCACAGGAAGCTGAATGAAAAGTTAACCTCAGCTAGCATCTCCTAGATAGAAGTGGTCAGTAGTATATGCACAGACACAAGAGTCGCCCTTCCTAAGAACATACTGTCCCTGGCAACTGATGACTTGGGGAATTCTCTAAAATAAATAGTACTAATAAACTTGCTTTGAGCTTGTCTTTTATCAACAAGCACTATGCATGTCTGGCCTCCACACCACCCTACAGTGCAGTGCAAAATAATTCAGCTGTTCCATGCCTTCAGTAAAGCTCAACTTGCCAAATTTCAGTTGTATATTTCAAGTGCTTACACACTGAAAGAAAAAAAGTCTTATCCATAAGAGCTCTAAGCTTTCCCCTTCCCCAGCAGATACAAGAACTTGGAGCCACAGAAGCATCACTTTGAAATACAGTGAAAAGAACCTGGCAAGTGGATTCTCCTAAAAGGAGAAGAGATCAGCTGCCAGAAGCCCCAGATCTAGAAGAAACACACTACAACTTGCAAAACTGGGCTTGGAGCAAGATCTCAGCAGTTCTACTAACCTAGAAGGGGTGTCTGGGATTTCCTGCAAAAGGGCAGAGGGATCATGACTTGTTCAGTGCTGGGTAAACAGAAACTAAACCCCTATCGATTACAACAGATACTCAAGCTACATATTTACAAATTACTACAAGAAAACAAGTCAATTTGTTTTAGGGTCACAATGCGGATTTACACTTTTCCTGGTACTCCGTCTGGAACTCAGTTCTTCCACCCACACCATCACACAGCGTTTACTGAAACCCGTGAGCTGTGCTTGTACAGCCTGTATAAGGGGTGAGAAGGGGGCACGGGGCGGGGAATAAATCTGGAAGGAGAGGATGTGCTCAGACACGCAGGAAGGCAGCCTAGAAGTGGTCTCATCAACTGAACATGCTTTGATACTAGACAATATGCACCATCAGCATCTGTATTTCAGCAGAAAACCACACTACACAGTCACAATTACCAGAGTCACCAAAGTTAGAAACCATTTAATGCATTCCATGTGCCAACATATTACACTACAACCAGTTTACCTGACTGTGTTCTGGAAAGACAATCACACAAGTCTGACTTTTCCAGCATATACACCTGAAGGAAGATATGGTAGCAGTCTGCGGAAACCAGGCATCCCTCTCAACATGCTCTGTCCAGTGTTCCTCACACATGTTCCATCAGAAAGCACTGGAAAAACAGCAATTTCAGGTAATGCTGCATTTGCGCAGAATCACAATTCCAGAGCTCCCTGTGTAGCCTCAGGAATGTCACATCCTGATACAAACTAGCCTGTTGCCAAACTAATTTAAACTATTAGAAGCAAGGATGAATTAAGCTCCTAAAACAACTTAATCCAAACATTCATATTTTACAAGTACAACACACTCCTAGAGGCAAACTATATGAAACTCTCATATGCTCATGGAATTGCTTATTTAAGAACACACAGTTATCATCAGTGCTGGCTCCGTGAAAGTGCTGTGTTTATAACAAAAAAAAAAACAACCACCAAACCAACACCAACCCACAGAGTAGCTAAGCAACATCTGTATGCTTTACCCAAAGCCATTTAAAAAAAAATTCCAGATTGCTGTGGTAAGCAGAAATAACGTGCAAATTGTGTTTGCAGGCAATCCTACAGGCACGTTTAACTGAAGGAGCAGTACCACTTTCACAGGCATGAACCATCAGGTTTTCTCTTCTTGTTGGCCACTTGCCAGTCTGCTTCAAGACTGAAGCACCAGCGTAACACACAAGTGATAATAACCAAGGAGCATGAATTTTAAGCAGTTAAATCTTGGCACTAGGGTACGGAAGAAGTGACGTGGTAAGGCAATTGAGCATACGCCTGCAGAAATCAGACATCCTAAAGTTGTGTGAGAGATGCTGACTTCCCGTAACACGTTTCAAACCATGACAAAGGATCACCAAACCACTCAAAAACTTATGACTGCTCATGCTAACAGGTACATCTACCCTCATAGCTTGCTCCTACTAGTGACTAAATGGTTGCCTAACAGAAACAGCACTTTCCCCAAATTCACAGCTTCCAGTGATTCAGTCCTCAGAGCATCGATTCAATAAAAAGCTTCAGCTGCTTTTGAACTCTTCTTTTCCTTGCCCATAGTCATTGCTTTCCCATGATGAAGAGTCCTTATCTAATTGTTCACAAACTCCGACCATCTTAGTTGGTCTGTCTTTAAGGATGTTAGGTTGTTGTCTCCATCTTAGAAGTTCAGACTATTATTTGTAAGCACATAATACATTCAGATACTTCAATGGATTTATACAGTGTCTTGATAACAGAATTTTTCTTCCTTTAATAACTGTCAACTTCTAATTTTTATTGTATGGTAAGCTCCAGGAGAACGCTGTATTCAGAAGTAGAAGACCACTCCAGTGACTTTTCTTCAAAGAAAATTAAGTCCATCTTTTACTTAAATAACCAAGATACATGAAAACAATGCCTAGGAATGGCAGCTAGTGTCTTGGATTTTGGAGGTGTAACTCCCTGGACCAGGAAGTTCTGCAAATACACGTGCCTTTCACCACTGTTTTACATCAACCGACAAGATGAAACTCACGGAAGCAATAGAGAGAAGCGTGCAAAAGCCAGTGACAAATGCCAGCTATAAAAGACAGCGCAAGCAAGCAAGTAAACTTTATTGTTTGAGATAAGTGCATGATCAAACAAAACCAAAGCTACCTACTTGAACGTACAGATGAGAACACCAATGCGCCTCTCACTTGGATATGTACACTCTTGCAACTTAAGCTCTCATTCATAATTTCATAATTATCTTTTGCCAACATAAACAAAGGCATTGTTCTCCAAAAGAGCAACATTTAGTCTGTTCACAGAACCACAGACTGTCAGGGGTTGGAAGGGACCTCGTAAGATCATTTAGTCCAATCCCTTTACCAGAGCCGGATCACCTAGAGTAGGTCTACAGGAACTTGTAAGAATGACATTAAGTTATTGCATCCCGGTTAAACTAGTGATGACTATTCAGGAAGATGCTTTGGGGTTAGGTTGGGTGGTTTTTTTTCTATTATATCACAACTAAATTCATAGAAGTGTTCTTGTACAAGAAGGAATAAACTTTCAGGTCAAAATGAAAGTAAGGAGCTGTAACTTGGAAGAAAAACAACACAATGGCACATTTATTATGGCACTTCCTTGGAAGGTCAAGGTTCAAGTCATCCTTTTTGAAAGACTTGATTGAATTGCAAAGCACAAACAAGACTGAGACTGTCAGAGCCCTCTGTTTAACAATCCTAATCAGTGTTCAAGTTCTTTGACTAGATAATGGTTACAAATATCGCTCACTTTCTCAGTTTCCCAGAATTCAGCTAAACTGATCTTCTACATTGCTACCATTTAAAGAGTACATTCTATGTTTCAATATCTTCAAGTTACAAAACAGTGAGTCAGCATTATTCACAGGAATTTTCCTTATAAGATTGAAATATTATCAGTGTAGGAAAAAAGGTGGTAATAGATTTAGAATCCACATGTTTTGTGAATTCATGCTAGATCCACCCAGCCATTCACATACAGCAAATATGTGAAACTTTAAAGTTGAGCAGATAGAGAGATAGGGTTTGTGCTCTTCAGGAACATCCTCAAGTGTCAAGACAGTCTTCAGATACTTAGCAGTCTTCCCGAAGTCTCATCATACATTCTTCATCGTCATTTCTCATTCTTTACAGAAATTTTAGCCATCAGCACCACATACCCTCCTTGGAACATTCAAACATTCAAAGTAGAAGTTGGGCTGTCCTATTCTGAACCAGACAGTCCCCCCAGCAACCTCTGTACTCTCTGTTACAAGCTTCTCCTCTTTTCCAGAGCTGTCTCACTTGCTTCTCATTCTAGCTGAAGTAAAACCTAGTGCAGAAACAAGTACACAGGGAAGCACTGCACAATAGCCATTATACCTTGGATTCCCAAGAAAAACACAAGGGGTGTGTTACTGCTGTTGACATTTTGGGGTTTTGTGGTTTGGATTTTTTTTGGATGGTTTGTTTTTTAAAAATTATGTTTTAGAATACTCCCTCTGAGTATTAGGTCTATAGATATTCAATTAAGTGAAGACTTATGGTGTGCTGCTAATCTCTTCTTGATTGACAAGTATAAGGCACAAGACGGCAAGGACGAAAACAGCAGAAACAGCTTGCAGAAGCAGTACAGCGCTGCAAATGGGTGGCTAAAATGCCAGTCATAAACCTGAAAAAAAAAAAAGTTCTTGTTTCCTAACAATGAGCCATAACTTAGTAGTTTCTTTGACAAATCAGAGCAGAAGTGACTTTAACCACTACTATTAACTTCCACATCAAATATTTGCCGTTATAATTTAATTTTAATGCCAAGCAAGTACACTAAGGTTATGTGCTGACTTCAAACTTTTCATGTTTCTGAACTTTATGAAGCATCTGTGCCCCTAGCCCTGGCACGAGTGCTATGCGACATGTAGGTGACATTATCAGTATTCTGTACAGTGAGTGCATCGATGGAATGAGATAGTTAAGCCCACAGAAAGACTCATCTGCTCCCATGCCCTGCATGTCCTTGCAGATTTTCACCTAAAACTGAGACGCTGTTCAGCTACTGGCTATATTTAACACCAACATATAATATGAACTAGTTTACAGGGCATTTGGAGTGCTCTCAAAGTAATCTGTAGCCAAGCAAAATACAGTAAGTACAGCAGTATTATTTAGCTTTAGTGGATTATTCTGTGTAACAAATCTATAACCTGATTAATTTATCTGAAAAAGCAGATCAACACGGTCTCTAATGAATGACTGGAAAAGCAGCATTTTTGTCATTATATCCTTTTACAGTACAAATGGAAGAATTAATCAAGACGCTTAGGATTTCTCACATTAACCAGGTCAGACGTTTAACCAGCTCGCAGTTTTTGCAGACTCAAAGATGCTTGCTAAGCAGAAATGGTCATTCATTCAGCAAAGACTACAGCCAGCCAAGAACAGCTTCACTTACTCTACAAGCAGTGCTACCACCAAGTTAGGACTGCACTTTTGCATAGCAACAGTATCACAGCAGAATTTAATTCTGAAGATGCTGTACTTCACAATTAAAGAACAGCTGTTACTACACTTAAAAATAATCTTCAAGGATACTGCTTATGTATAGTGAACAAAATCTAACAAAATTGCAATAATCTGGTTACAGGGAATAATATTTTGGTAGCAAAATAGGCAACAGCTCCAACCCAATGATAAGAAGTCCTAAAGGTGCAGCAGTTGTTGAGGATTTTCAGTAGGTATTGCTTAACAGTAGTTTAAACCCTATCAATCCCAGCAGTTTCACCAGGGTTTCACCTACAGTGTTGCACAACTGGCATGTGGAACAACTGGGCAATTCACAACCATTGTTCCAAATGTAGTCTCAGGAGAAAAAAAAGACATGTATTTATATTCAAAAAACATTATGTTCCCTACGAAGGAAATTGTTTCGCACAGTGAGATCAGTCCTGCTACAAGAGTTTATTTTTATGTTTTATTATTTTTGCATTTTTCATTTGTTTGCCTTTCAATCCCAGAAGGAACAACCCTCTGAATCCAAGAGGCTCTGCCAAGCTAAACACAGCACCGCACCTCTCCAAGAGACAAACGACAAGAAAGATGCCATGACAGTTTCAGAGAGCTGTTCAGAGAAAAGAGCTTGATTTACGCTACGCTACATTATAAGGCAGCAGGCTGCAGTCAGTGTTCTCCAGAAAAAACGATCTCCTTGTGCTGTTTGACATGGCTGCCGACAGGCTGCCTGCAGCCTGATGAGGGCTGAAATTCCACCAGGACCTCACGTGTGAAGGACTGGAAAGAAGGGCAAGCTGGGCACACATCGCTTGAAAGGCTGCCAGGGCAAGGCTATTGGTCTCATCCAGGCGATCTGGAAGGGATCCAGATCTGCAGGCTGCTGCCTGGCTCCCTGCAGATCCCCCTCGGCTCTAGGGAAGGGGCTTCAGTCAAGTCCTGAGCAGTAGCATCCCTGCCGAGGGTTCTGCATCTGCAGGGCAACAGCGGGACCCAAAGCTCCTGTACAGAAACAGTTCTGTCAGTCCCTCTGAAACCCCCCAGAAATGCTTTAAGGCTAGCAAAGAATTACAAATTTCTTCCTTAAGATTCAAAGCAGCATAAATCCAGCCACAGGACAAGGGGAAATGGATTTAAATTGAAGAATAGGTTTAGATTGGATTTTAGGAAGAAATTCTTCAGCATGAGGGTGGCAAGACTTTGGAATAGACTGTCCAAAGAGGTTGTGGATGCCCGTCCCTGGAGATGTTGAAGGCCAGGCTGGATGAGGTCTTGAGCAACCTGGTCTAGTTAAGGGCCTCCCTGTCCATTGCAGGGAGATTGGATTAGAGGATCTCTAAGGTCCCTTCCAACATAAGACATTCCATGATTCTATTTCGATATTTTTGCTTGAATCAGGTTGCTTAAATTTAGTCATCAGAATCAAATGCTACCTATTATAGTCTACCTTTTATTTTACAGTATATCCAAGCCCCTAC
Organism: Apaloderma vittatum; assembly: GCF_000703405.1. Classification (NCBI taxonomy): domain Eukaryota; kingdom Metazoa; phylum Chordata; class Aves; order Trogoniformes; family Trogonidae; genus Apaloderma; species Apaloderma vittatum. The sequence continues at coordinate 104,205 of NW_009701862.1, forward strand.
ATCAAAGCTTTAATCACAGTACTGAAAAGCATTTTAACTTTTCAAACAGTTCTCTTCATCCAACTATTTAACTGACTTGACAGCTTCCCACAGTAGTAAAACCTATACACATCACAAGACCATTGCAGATACCCTAGAACTACAGTTATACATTATATTGGAACATCAGCTTTGATTTTAACTCAGGACTGATGAAAATCAGTGCCATGGGTGGTGACAGAAGTGTTACACACCCAATGTCACATTCCACCTTCTGCTACAGCCTCCCCTTGAGACAAGCGATACATGCAACTAGAGGACATTGCACACACTGGCAGAGTACTGTCTCTGTCGTACAGAGTGAGAAAGCAGAACCCTGGTTTTATAATAAACTAGATCATAATCCTTGAATAACTGACAACTTAAGAGGAGTTACATGATTAACAGGCAAAAACTTCCTTTCTCTTCCTTTGGCTGATTTTTGAGAAAGTCAGCTGTTTTTCCAAGGGCAGATCACACATTAACTTTCCTGAACAGCCCCTTCGGTCAGATGATTCACTTGTACATAGAGTAGTTCTCCAGAATCCCTAGGACTTGGTGCCATGTATAAACTACCCAGGCTGCAATACAGCTCACCTCACATTTAACCCTTTAAGTTTTGAGTTCACTGGTTTTATAAGCCTGATGGAGGGAAAATCTGTACTGCATACAAGCAGTGACAGCAGTGTGATGATTTAAAGGACGTCGATCTTTTTACTTTAAGTAGTTATTTTACAATGACATCTAGTTTGTTCGCAGCAACCTATAAAATACCATTTCCTGGACTAAAGCACATTTAGGACAGGTAAATCTGCAGCAGAAACTAAATAGGAGAACCCAGATACAGGGGCTTTCCACTACTACTATCTAAAGGTGTTGGTGGAAAAAAAAATACTGCAGGTTTCATAGATTCTGCACAGGAACAGGCAATTCAAAGATTCAAGTTAAATCATGCCTTTATACTCTTACAGTCAAAACTCTAAGCTCCCCCTGCATCCCCAGGATGTACAGCATCACTATGCATAAGCTTCTCTAAAGCTGTGCTTTCCAGGCTACTCCTCCAAGGACACAATATACATCCATTGTTAAGAGGACACCAGAGACAGAATACTATTTCTGGATTTATGCTGGTCATAGACCTTCATTATTTAATAATGCTAAGTACCAATACCAAATGGCAGCTGCCAGGTCAAACAGTCACTTAACAGTACAAAAAGAAAGTCAGAAACACCAGCATTTCATACAGCAAGTATTTCACAGCTCTGCAACTTGAGTGGAAAATTCCTGCACGAGGCTAACACAAAGAACTGTACTTTGGTAACTTCATACAGTTGATGTTAGTTTGTGACACAGATAAGCAACTCTGTGTCCTGTGTTTTAACTTAAAGCAGCATGAAAATAATTCTTGCATTGGGATAGGGGCTTGGACTGCACATAGCTTCAGTGAGATTTTTGTGGGAATGAGGAAGAAAGAAACACTGTTAAAAAAAAAAAAAAGAAAAAAAGAGTTGCTTAGGTACCTAATAAAAGTTAATTGAACTTGCACAACGGAATATTGTCTTGTGAAGCGTGGCCAACATTTTTTCAAAGTAATCTCTCTAAGTTTACCTTTGCGTGACAGAATTATTCCATCTACCAGCACGAAGTTCACCAAAGCACGTTAACAATGATACAGTTCTAGATTCCCATCTAGATACTCACCAATCCACAGCGTACAAACAAGGATCCTCACATCCTGCTCAATCACGGCTTCAAACGCAGTTTGTTGATACAAGCTCTCTGGTAAGTGAAACCCTGGAATGCTGGAGCAGCCTGACTTGAGAAGGGTTGTATAGGCAGGGGAAAAAAAGTAAGAAGAACCCAAATGAAAACCAATTCCAACAAAACAGAAAAAACCCAAACCACAGACACACACTCAGTGCTGAGTAATCCGAGAAAATAAATAGGGGGAAAACTCACAAAGCTTTTCCTGTGAGGAAGACTTAGCCCTAACCACCGCATGCTGAGAAAAAAAGGCTGAACTGAGCAGACCATTCAGGAGAAATCCATAAGAGATCTCCATCCCCTGGATCTCTCATTTCCATTTCTCTAATTTTAGAGAGTAATTATTATCTAAAGTGCTCTCTCCTTCCTTCATCAGGTATTGGGGGATGTTCTTGGAAGATGAGACTATTTCTGCCTCGACGTTTTTCCCTTCAAACCCACCACTGGGGTTCTGTTTTCCCTGAGCCAAGTTAAACATGCCAGAGGCCTTTCCACAAGTCATTTGGGTAGCGTACTACTCACAAAAGTCAACTGCAAGCAATGAATGCTGCACAGGAACTCCCCTCGAGAGAAAATTGCCTCGCAAGAAGCAGGGGTGGAAGGACTGGCACCTGGAAGCCACTTGCTTCAGTCCTCTGGCAAGTCCATCTACAACTAAGCCTTCAGGGTTGCCAAACAGCAATTGTTGGTTAGAATTAAAATGGTTCAAATGTTTTCTGAAAAAAAACAGAGGAACATCAAGATAGAACTAGGAATACTCTGGGTGCAGTAAGTTTCCTTGGGCCGGGCTTCTCACACCTACAAAGTTGTTCCTAGTAAATACTAGGCATGCCAAAAGTCAGAAGCAGGGACAGTCCACAGTGACTAGGACAATGGTCAAGCAGAAAGTCAGGGTTCAATTTGTTTACAAGTACCAAGTGCTCAGGTTAGCTCTGCTCTTCTGATCTGCCACACTACAGACCCACTGGTGGCTTGAGTACTTAATTTCTGGCCATCGATAAGGGTCTTTTAAAAAAACAAAACCAAAACCAAAACTGGAGCTGGTCTCTAAAAATTCTTAAAGCAAAAAGAAGAAAAATGCGTATTTGCAAATGCTCACGACAGGTAAACAGCTTCTACTTCTACATATCAGCCTAAAAACCAAGTTGTGTGTCAGACAATCAGGCCTTCCACATCATAGAAGTTGTTAGGCTGAGCCGTTCGACCATTTTCTTCACAAATCGCTGCATTAGAGATTGGCAGATACAAAAAGTAGCAGAATTTAATATAATATTAAACTATACTGCATTGTTTCACACAATTTTCCTCTCTCCACCCAAGGCTTAAGCATGAGCAACTGCCTGCTTAAGCTCCTAGTTCCTAAAGATTTTAAGTCTTATCAGTTTTCCACCTACCTTGATCTTAGTAGTTGCACTGAATCTGGTTTGTGTTTCCCCCATTGTGTCCTTGAATTCCAAGTTTGTATATTAGGATTGAGAATTTGCGTTTTTTGATTATTCCCATTTACATTTCACACTAAAAGTTGACTACTAACTAATTTAAGTCCTACAGACAAACTACATTCATTCCTAAATGAGGTATACAAACCAATAACTCCATTTACTACACATAGATTGGCATTTCACATACCAGGTGGCAATACAAACCAAACCCAAGCCAAGCATGTGCTACAGAAGAGAAGCAGCACTTGGGATACTATAGGAGAATGCTTTTTGTTTCCAATACATTTGAGACATTCCCAAAGGTTCTACTGAAAAGGCCTTACACCTTGAAAATACAAGTGGCATTCACATACCAACTAGCTCAGAAACATATTTTGGTTTAAGAAGAAACTACTGCAGCCATCAATGCCTTCTCCTATTCCTAATCTCAGTGCATCAGCTTAGCAGCCAATTTTTACGTCTTCATCCCATCACATTAAAGCATGGCTCAGTTATTTTGCATAGAATGGACTGGACACAAGATGCACACTCTCCCACTGTACTTCAGTATGCCTGCTCAGCATTAGCTTCAGCATGCAGAAATAAAATGGAATAAACCTCAGCATTCGGGTATATTCATATGTCAGGTACCTGTACCTTTGGCTTAGAAGACCACAGAATGGAAAAATACCTTTTAAAAGCTACTTGACAAGGCATTCATAAGTCTTATCATAGTCACAGATTTAGTGCAATGACACATCTGAGCTTACTGGTAGGATAACTTGATGTATTGGATGCCTATCTCTACCTTACTCTTTGATAACAAAGTGTAACTCATACTCTACAAGGAGAAAACACCAGTTCTAGTTTAGAGTTATAAAACACTAGTTCTTTAAATAATACAAAATATACTTACTAAGATCCTTGTTAGGTTAAGCATTCAACATGAAATATGCATGCAAATCAACAGTTAGAACAGTGAATAATTCAGACCCCAAACAAACCACAGGAGAATTCCTCCCGCTCTGAACCAAGCAACACAGTAACAAAGTCAAAATCGGGCTATGCTAACTGAAATCAGAGCACCAGCAACCATAAGCATGAACATCTCACAGAGCCAGAGGCTACATTTGCATAGACTCACCTCATGGTCTGGACAGATTCATCATGCATATACCCAGAAGGTCAATGCATTCAAAATATTTAGTATGGAAGACGAAATCAAATACTAACTTAGGGAATATTCCTGTGGTCTCACCACCAGATCTCTCTCAAATAGAGGCTGCCAAATTTCATGTATCTCATGTTACATGAGCCACTAGAGTTTGACAGCCCTCTCATGCCTTCCCACCACTCTGCCAAGATGCACAGAGCCAGCTGGGGTCCACGAAAGCTGACAGTTTCTCCAGCACAAGAAGAACCACCTCAGCAGCTTTTAGCAGCTGAAGAAATGCAACTGCAGCAGAGCTATGCACTCAGTTAAACTGCAGCAACAACAACTACGAGGACTATATCATCATCAGGATGTGGGGAGGAGACATCCCAAACCCACAGTCTCCTGACTGCAGGCTTTCACACATTTTCCTCACAACAAGAATAAACCCCAACAAGTTCACACACTCCTTTAGAAAGCTATGGATGCCTGAAAAAAAAAAAAAATCAGAAAAAGTTTTAATCAAACATGTGAAGAAAAACTACGATCCCTCCTGAAAAAGGGTGCCTGAATAAAAGTCCCCACTCAGAGGAGAACAGCACAGATGGCTTTTAGATTACTGACCAAAAGGTGTGTGGGGGGGGAAGAGTAAGAGGTGAAAGAGTCACAAGACCACCTTCTGGTTAATATCCACCATATTCAGAGAGAAACAAGATGTCAGTACCGTCATGCTTATTTAGAAAGAATATATACAGAGAAGTACCAGTCACTAGCTCCTCCTCCTGACAGAAGGTGCTTGCAGATTTTCAGATATTGCTTGAGTGGCAACAGTGATTTCTTACATGGAACAAAATTCAGCCAGAGTACTCCTGCAAACACAAATCACCTGCTTTCACCAGCTAAAGCCTCACTGGTAAAGTAGAGAGCCAAGTTAACAGCTGGAAGTCAAAAGCCTCAATTGAAAGATGCAGACCAGCACATCTGCTTTGTAAGCACCTGAACATGTTGTCACAGACAGCCTCATCTAAGGCAGGATGACCAGGAAAAAGATAAGATGTACAAGGATCACACAACTGCTCCTTTTCTTCCGCATGGACAAAAGCCCATTCCTGGACAGGAATTGGTACTATGTGATCACTTCAGAACCCACGCTCCCTCAGACCACAGAAGAAATGAAGTCAGCAGCCCCCATCACTATCTCCATAGCCTGCACTTTTCCACTCCTCTTCATTGAAAAAAAGGATCAGTTTTGGAGAGTAATAAAATGCAGCACATTAGTCAGCTGTGACAAGTTTTTCACTTTCAGTTTGAAAAACATATCTGTGCTCACACACAGACAGGGGTGTAGGTCAGAGCCCACTGGAGTTTCACTGCTTCTATTTCGTTAAACATTTCACCAGATTCAGCGTAACGTACTTTTCCAGACATTCTGGGTGGAGATGTCAGTCCACTGTGCTAGAGGCTATTCCCATCTGGCTGTGCTGGACACCTGACACTGGGCAGAGTTTCCACTTTGAATGTTCAATGTATTAGACACTATTCCTCACATGAACACACTTCCCTGCATGCACTTTTCACCTATCAGTGGCAATAAGATAAAGACATTTTATTAAGCAATATCTTAAGCTTTTTGGAAAAGCATTGTTACCAGTCCTACTCTATGGTAACACAAAGCCACAGGTGAAGATGCAAGGTACAGAAATGCAGCCATGAAACAGACTAATTCCTCCCCTCTTCCTCTGCCATTTCAGTGTTAGAGCGGAGGACACTGAAAGTAGATATTATTCTTAAAAAGGTTGTTAGGTAACCTAAGAAATAGTATCACAAATTTAAGATATTACCATTGCACTATGATCCTTCAAAACCTACTTCTAGGACTTCTTTAGAAACAATTACTATAGAGACTCACACTGACTGCCTCATCCAGCCTTTTCTCCTGTATAGCTTTGGGAAGAAATGTAAAAAACACAGCAGAGCTAAAAAGCTAAGGGGAAGATGTGGCTACCTGCTGCCCTGACACAACCGTCCTGAATCATCACAAGAGCCTGGCAGCAAGAGGCAGGCTGCCCACTACCACCTGAACTGTGGCTGTTTGAACAGTCACCAATTTGTCTGTCCCAGAGTTGAGCTCTGGCCTTGAGCACTGGATGCTTATTTGTAGGTTAGTCCTGCCCACAAGTTCAACTATACTAAGACAGTTTATTTATTACAATGTAATCATAGACTATCTTAGGCTGGAAGGTACTTTAGAGATAATCTAATGCACTCCAGTCAATAACTGTGTGTGCTTAAATACATTTTGCAATATTACAGTAATTTTCTATTTTTTCCTAGTCTAAGTATGGGTCTTCCCCCCTCCCATAAAGAGAAACATTTCCTTTAGCACCTTTGAAAGTTTGACTGATCTTTCTATTCAGAAACCAAATACTGGTAGCTCTTATTTAAGTAGCTTAGCTTAGCTAAATATAGCAACAGACAGAAAAAAACAATGCCTTCACATGCAAAGATCAATGATTAAAGATCACCTCACATACTGAGAATACCAAAAAACCCACTACGGAGCCTTTTATCATCCCCATCTCTCAATTTTAGAACTACACCTTGGTTGTTCTTCCTAAAATTCAATAGAAAATGGCATATTATACTAGTTTTGCCAACACATCAACCAACTTTCCAGGAAATAACGTGTCAGCAACATATGGAAACTACTTGCAGTGGGGATGTTTTGGCATTTCTCTCCCAGCCCAGCATGTTTTTAGCATTAACTGTGGAAGCCACTAATACTTCGGTTTAGCTGTTAAATTTAAAACACTAAGGAACATTAAATCAATGACAGTACATGGTTATCAATTGATAGAAGTCACCAAGCCTCCCTCATAGATTGCCAACTTCTATATAATCTTTCAACTAAAAGGTTTACTTTGTACTACATTTAGGCAAAAGCTTCAGAAAGCACACATAACATTATCCTCTAAGCAGCAAAGAATAAGCTCCAAGAGCCACATAGAAGAGCATGCTTCTGTATTTATGGAAACAACTTCAAGTAAAGTGGAAAGGAAAGTTATGTGGAATACACTGCATCTCACACTGGGGCACTGAAAGACACACTGCAAACTGCTCACCATAGTAAAAGCAGAAGGCTTCTAAAATAGATGAGTTGGAGGCGAGTTAGATTTGTCATCAAAAGCTTTCCACAGTGGCATACATCAGAGCACAAGCAATCAGTAAGATTAAGGCGGAAATAAAAAAACACAAAACACAGAAACATAGAAGCCAGACTATATAGAATCCTCTCACAAGTTTTCAACTTTCAAAGATCAGTTCAGCCACACAGCAATAAAAGGCTCAGGCTGAAGAATTTTCCTTAGACTCTCTGCCAGCACTGCATCAAAAGCTCCCTGTGTGCTAGCAACACGTCCCGAGAGCAGGTTTGACAAGAACTTCACAGATTTGACAGGTGATACTTGCAAAGAGCTATCTTCTGTAATGCTTCAGAGCTTATTTACAGTGAGGGACACGCATTCTGTTCAAAAATCAGGCAACTGGTTTGCTAGGCCAGACCTGGACCAAAAGGAGGAAGGACTTGTCCAACTCCTCTTTCTGTTGGGGACTGAGAGACTCCTAAAAAAAATCCCACACTGCTATTTTCATGAAGTTGTGGGTTACCAGAGCTCAAACATAGAGCTTACACCACAAACTTACTCCACAGCAGTTACTGTGCCCAGGAGTTTGTGTGCGGTGCCACCCATGCTGTGTGCTCAGGGCTCCGCAGGGAGCTGGGTGTTCCAAGCTGGCAGTAGGCAGGGCTGGGAAATGTTGCCCCTGTGCTCCAAGTTGCAAAGAAATGCACACGGACGTGCAAGCGATTCCTCCACACTCTGTCACCTTCTCCCATGCATCACAAATTACAACAGCTACCCTAGGAGGTAATTTCATATTAAAAAGTCTGCAGAGCAGCTTGGTCAAATTTAATCTCAGCCTACCTTCAGAGAGCCTGAGGAAAGAACAGTTGCTTGGAAAAATCATATTGCAACATGTGAGGCAATTATTCATTTTTGCCCTACAGAACTAACAGTTCTCCCTCACTTTTTTTTTTTTTAAAGGGACATAAACCACATCCTCTTACTCCTGTGTGCTACAGGCAAGGAAGTATGGACACAGTGCTCCCAAAAAGCTGAATGAGACTTTCCTTTACTCAATTAATTTAGCCACATCATAGGTTTACCCTAAGAGTGTGTAATTTGCTGTTACACCTATTTATTGTAGCTTCCTCAACTAATTCAGCATTGTCAGAGAAGAAAAAAAGAAAAAGAAAAAAAAGGAGAAAAATAGAAGAAAAATGAAGAAAAAAGAGGAAAGAGGAAAGCTAGTATACACTAGCTATGTAAAACAGTGTTATGGTTAACTTCACCCTCTGAAAGTATTTCTTTCCTCAGGGCATAAAAGAACTGCCATAAATACAAACAAATACATTTTAACAAAGTCAATTTAAATGTGAAATTATGACAGCTATATTAAACTCCACTGCAACATATTCATCATTCAAATTAAGATGTTTGAGTGGCATGTGCTCACTGACAATGCTTTAAACATACAAACCACTGACTTTGGGCACAAAAACTTAGAGTTGAAGATTTAAACACTTCAGAATAAATTCTCTTCCTAAACAAGAAAACAAAACTTTCCATTCATTTATTTATTCACTTCAATGAAGCCACCCTGAAGTTTATTAAAAGGTCACAAAATTAAAGATACATTTTTTTTAAAAACCACCCTCTAATACTTCTGAAAAAGTGTTAGGAATCTAAGGTATAACATGCATAACATACATCCTGCTGGTGATACACACATACTACAAGAAATTATGCAGTTATATTTGATTATAAAGGCAAATTGACAATGGACCATCCTTAGAAGAAAGCACAGAATATCAACTAACTCTTTTCCCCACAGAGAAATATGTGAAAACTTTTACACTACCAAGACATCCTTCAGCAAGAGACGCTAAATGAATAAAATGCTTGCCCTCAGACCAGGAAACAACTCTTTAAGCTACCCCATCTTCCAGGATGGCAACCTCTACCAATGAGCTTCAAGGTCTCAAACTAACTAAATTTGGCAAATCCAAGTCTCTTTCTGTTCTTCAAAGAGCCTCGCAAAAGTTATCTGGATGGCAGTAGGTTTCAAACTCCATCTAACACAAAGCACACTACTGCTCTGCTGAGTTACCAGGGGAAGAATACTGAAGAGTCAAGACTGTGGCACTACACAGCTCGCCATTGACATCCCATCTCAATGCCTCAAATACTGGCTCCCAGCTCATCGTGTTCAGCAGCAGAAAAACACATGGCACCAGAAACTTAATAGAAAAGCAGAGAGCTGAGCACCTGCAGAACAGGAATAGTTGTCTGCAGGCTGTCACTTCTCAGAGAAAAAAAACTACCCACAGAGAAATGAGAAAGAACTAAAGCTCTAAGTATATATTCATTGAATAGGAGGATACTCAGTTTGAGAAAGCTCCTCCACAGCACCACAGGTATTCTCCACTGAGAGTTTCACTGGGTGCTAAATCCTGCTGCCGCTCAGCTGGTGCACAGGACAGAGCAGGACACATTAAACAGCTATGTAACAACCGTGTGCTACCAATATCCCCAAAACAAAAACATCACCAGCTGAAGCTTGCACATTTTTCCTCCACTGTGCCAAGCCTGCCCTGATCTCACCGCTACCTGACTTTCTGGGGTCACTACTTGAAGCTGTTACAGCTCAGTTGTGACCTTAAGGATTTCTGAGAAGATGCTCTTTAAGGTCTCAGCTGAGGGCTGATGTTTCTGCTTTGTTACTTCCCACTTTGCTCATGGAGAGCAATCTCTCTCATGGAGATTAACATTCTTTCACTCTACTCAAATACAGCCCAAACATCTCCCTGCAAAAAAAGCGATCACCAACCACTCTCCCTCCCTCCTCCTCTCCCCTTCAGAACAACACGGATCCAAATTTATCTTTTGTTTGACCCATTTATTCGTAATTCATCAACTGACTTAACTCGTGAGCTTTCTTGGACAGGTTTCTCAAAGTGCCTAACACTTCAACTGCTAGAGTCTTTTCTCTTGACTAAGGATGCTAAAGCATGCTGCCAGAGCAAACCAACCGCACAGCAGCACCAGGCAGAGATCACCATCAGCTTTTGAGAGTTGAGCTGACAAGCATTCAGGCATAAACTCTAATTTCTTTAGTTTGATCTTCCCTTTTCCTCTGAACCACCAGCAGGTGACATGAAGAGGCTGGTCAACCAAAAGCATGTCTGTCTTTCCGTCCTGGGATGGCAAGTGAAATAGCTATTTAAGTAGAAAATTTATAATGAAATCCTCAAATACATTAAATTATCATCAAATTTTGTCTCCAACTATCATCATGGATTATAGGAAAGAGAAAAGCTTATACTAGTTTTAGAGTTGTGCCACTCATGCTGCAGTTGGGAGGGTGCTTCTTGGACCGTGCATATTTCATAACCACCTGCTCAGCACCACACCTTTAAGCCACATAAATGGCGATAATAAGTGATGTATTGTTTCCCTGCTGGCCATTCACAGTATCATTCCTTTCATTAGGATATGCAAACACAAAGTAATTAACTCTAACACTGGCCCAGAGTATTTCACTTCCATACTGAAATACAAATATCATACAACTTAGAGTTAAGCAAAATACTAGTTACGCACATCGAAAAATTCACATACTTAGTTAACCTGAACATGAGCTTTATGTAACAAAGCAATATGAGGAATGAGAATTGTTTCCCTCTGCCCAGGCAGGCTTATCTCAGCACACTGCTTCATTCCCTCAGTTGCAGAGAGCATCCAGCCACCAACGCAGCATGGCTGTGACCGGGCCACTAATGGAAAATACTCAGGATACTTGGCAGAAAACTTGGATTTGCATCATCTGGCACAAGAGGTGGGAAGCGCTCCGCTGAGAGGGTGCTTTTAGCACCCAGTTCTTGGTAAGCTTAAGGTCAGAATAAGACTGGATTAGACATGCAGTCCTAGAGTCGAAGCTCCCGCCTCTTCCAGGCACAGCAACACAGTCCCCTGGATTAAGGTAAAGAGCACTCGACATCTGAAGAACGTCAGTGCAACTGGCTCTTGGCTTTCTTTTATTTTTTCCATTTCGAGTCACAAGTACTGAGACTCCCAAATTAAGTTTAAGCTTTATGCTGATCAAACCTTTCCTTAACCCTTGTGGTTCCAATGCAAACAAAGATAATTAAAAGTGAAGTTAGCCAAGTTTTCAGATTTCAACAGATTTCAACCCAGATTTCAACAAGTTTCAAACTCCTTCATGCAGATCACTATCTTTACCAGAATCTACACCAGCTTGTTTATGCTGGATTTTAACCCACAGATGAGTGCTCCTATTTAACCTAAACAATTCTGTAAAAATTTGTGATATGACTGTAAAAACTCCCTCCCCCTCAGCTAAACAGGAAAATTGGATCAATAGCCCATCTTTTGGATATCCCTGTTCAGGACTAAATTATAATCTTTGAAGTCATCAGATCACTGCACTGTTGAGTAATATTTTAATTTTTTTTTGGCTACCAGCTAACTGTTTGAGTCTCAGGGTTAAGCACATGCTGTTCTACTTAAATGGTAATATGCCAAACCATTTAAATATTTAAAGATTAACCTCAAAGTCACTCGTTTGTACAAAGGCAGTCGTTAGTCCAGAGATACTAAGTTTGTTCTCCGGGCAGTATCGTTGAGTACAAAGGCCATTTTGCCACTTCCTGAAAGTGACTTCTGGAAGAGCCGAAGAGCATGGAAAGTTACTGAAATATTTATATTCACTTCAACGACAGACTTTTTTTGCAAGTGTGGATGGACACACATTATGTGATATTTTTGCCTTATGGCACTACAGATTCATCTTCTGTGTTTAAAAACGCTTGCATTAGGAAAGTCAAAGATTGGAAGATTTCAGAGGCAAGTTTTCATTTGGTTATTCTATGTCAAAATCCAGCTACCAAACAGCAGTAACTAGTATTCTAGACTGACAGCTAGAAGTCAAATTAAAGCAAACTAAAAATTTCTCTGTGATAATGAAAGGGAAAAAAAAATACAAGGGCTTAAAGAAAAAAACATACTGAAAACCACAACACTGAGTTCATATCTAGGTTTACAGAACAAATACTAAACAACTAAAACACGAATGAAGAAGTATAGAGTTGCTACACTTACTCTTCCTAATAGATTGCATGATTATCCAGTTATTCAACGTTACTTTGAGGCATAAGTCAAATTTGCCATTTAAGAAGTCTCTGAAATACTGCTTTTCTCAGTCAAAATCAGAAAACAAACCACACACACACTGAAAGGACATTAACATTTAAGATTCAAGGATCTGCATACCCTTCTGCAACTGTAACAACTGTTCACTCAGACAGGTTGAACATAAATACTGTATTTTTAAAATCAGTTGAGGGTGGCAGTCTAAGGGGGAAAAGATTAACCAAAGAACTGCAGGAAAGGAGCCAGCACACTACTTTGGCAACTGTTTCATAAGCCACCTTCTGCTACCTGGAGACCCTGATTAGCCCTACAGATTGAGAAACCTACTTCCCTACAGCATCTGGCTATATTTACATCTGACAAGCATAAAACTAGCTTCATATAAAGCCACTGGCTGGCAAAACAAAACAGCCATCAAGAACACATTGCAGCTGATTATTCTTTATCCCCACAACTTTTAAGAACAAAGTTCTAGGCTATCCCTCCACAGGAAGATGACATTCACTGCAAGTTTATAAATAAATAAGCAGTTTGTAACAGTAGCTTTACTCTGACACCAGTCAAATATAAGCAAGCTCTAAATATAACTTACATGGATACTATAGAATGACCTCCACAGAACCAGACTTATCAATGACATGCATCCTATTACAGACTAGAGAAGACCAGGAAGACTGGTTCTAAATTCCCCACCCAGCTTTTACCTGGTCTTCAGTAAAAAAGCTAAATGGCTGGAAATATCTGAAAGCCTATGATGGAATGACCTTGTGGAAGACAAAGCTTTCCTGTTCACTTTGCACTGTGAAGAGCCCATTCTGAGGGGCAGGGGGAATACCCACAACATAGGCTTACTATATTTAGATGACAAGTTACCTACAGCGTACCCACATGAGAGTAAGAGCCAGAGGCATGCCCACGTGCCAGGCTACACCACTGAAGCGTCAGGCATTCTGCTAGAATGGCTCTTCTAACCACTGCAGTTCATTACCTTTGCTCTCATCCAACAGTTTTGGTACATTATGGTCACTTCTCTCAAAGGCTCCATGGCACTTTTGCATTTTTATTAAAATGTGTATTTTTAAAAATGTGTGTTTGTGACTACACACTGTAGAGCAAGGCTTACACACATCACCACAGCCCAGTGACCTGTGGGATGCCAACAGTCCAGCTTATGGAAGACCCTGCTATGCAAGATAGCTGGGCACAGAGAAGAGTTACAATACTGATCACCACTAGGCTAGGACAGGTGGAAAACACCATCCACCAAAAAAAATCTGGAGCCCCCAACTAATATAGCAGGCATCACTGCCTAATGCTTCAAGCAGCCAGCCAACAAGCTACCAGGCAAGCAGGGAAGCTACTAGTCCAAAACACAAAACAACACACTCAATACTTTTCTTGCTAAATAAATGGCTAAAGCTGCAACACCTCTTTCAGAAGAGGCAGCTTTTAGCAAGATGTCAGAAGGTTTAATGATACAGCCTCCTCATGTAGGAAACTGAAGACAGCTGCTATTCAATTATCACCTTGCAATTAAGCTGTTAAATGAACCACCAGCTCAAGCTGGCTGAAATCTGGAACCAGATTGACTTAACATCTTAAGTGTTGAGAAGTAGCACTATTAAAGCAGAGAAGCACAAATGAATAACTAGTTATGCCCAACACAACTATTACAAAACCTATGAGAAATTTGTGGCACTGAAGACTTCCTTTATGGTATCTGACTTTGGAGCCCAGTTGCTGATCAGAAGTATATTCCATTACACGAAATTCATGGCACACAAACCCGAATAAGTTTGGGTAAGGAAAGAAAGGTAATGGTGAGTCCTAGAAACTGCTCAGATACCTCGATCTGTGTGTTTGTGTAATAAGGTATAAAGAAACTCACCACAAGCACTATGCATAATGAAGTGGATGACCAAGAGCCTTTATAATCTCCTGAGAAAACTGTCAGGTTCACAAGGTTTGTACTACTTGGTATCAGAACATCAAAGAGCTACAAAGGATGAAGAAACTTTAGGTGAAGCAGTGCTCTGCACAATTCCAAACATGTATTAGAAGCAGCTACTCACGAAATGAGTTGGTGTAGAGCAAGAACATTTATTCTGCAGCTACAGACTCAAGCACACAAGTATAAGTGAGCTTCCTAACTGCTTGGCAAGCCTCTTCCGTCCTTCTAGGCAGATACTGAGAGTGCAAATGCCTAAGGGCATCCAGCTGCCCAAGGCCACCAACTCATGCTGACTGCAGAACCAGCCACTATTATCTCCTGGTATCAAGGCTGCGGCTGAATATATTACTATAGAAGGAGACAACACCCAGACAGTTCAGTTTCATAACACTCAGCTATTACAATTTGCTGAACACATCCTACAGACTGTTTACAAGCATGAAACAAAGCAGAGGAAACACAGATGCACTACAGGGGACATCTGTAGCTTTGAGATAATTTTATACCATAACACAAGTAAGGACACAATCAGATTAAAATATCTGTGAAGAACTCCTTTTGTTTAGGGAAAGCTTGCAAAGGAAGAACTCCAGCAATCCACCTACAGGTACAAACGTGACAAAAATCTGACCACTTGCATCAAATATGATGACCCTCAACGCACCCAAAAAAGTGTACAACAAGTATTCTATTACGTGACGGAAGAGCACTTCTCACAAAGACAATACTGGTAACGAATTCATTCAGTTGAGCCACATGTTATGTGAGAACATACAGGCTGCTCTATGAACTATGAATCGTATCCACAGCTTTTCTGCCAGTACTTTCACACTGTTGATAGCAGCTGCTGACAATAGAGACCTGGAAAGGGTGAGATTTCAGACAATAAAAACAGTCCATACTCCACACTGCTTGAAAGATAAATTTAAAAAGTGCCATAAGTCTGTCTGGTATCACTAAATGATGAGTAAATCAAATATACAAAATAGCATTCTCTTCAGTGGAAACCTGCGGTAGAGTTTAGCTCCTGCAAACTCACACATGAAGTAAAACTGAGATACGGACACCATATAGGCTGCCCAGTTACAAACATCCGGTAGAGAACATACCTGAAATGAAGTTGTCCAGATAATACCAGCATAGAGAAACACCAAGTTTCTACAGACATATCCTAAATATCTACAAGGCAATAAAACTATCAAGTCAGCATTAAAGGTGTCTCACAGAGGCGAAACCGGCAGCCAAGCCATGCAATTAGGCAGCACTGCAACAGTGGAATATTGCAATCAATAGGTTTCCCAAGATTAGATAATTGTCAAGCATGGAGTAATGGTTTTAAGATCCTTGACTACTAACGTCAGGAAAGCAATAACAAATCAGATAAGAGAGTGCTGCAACAGACAGAGCCTGCTTACAGTGCCAAGAACCGCCAGGGCAGTACATCCAAAAGCGGTCTGCATCAAACAGCCACAAACAAGCACTATCAAAGGTGAGGTTTACGCTGTCATACAACATTGGTGAGATGGACTCAGTGGAGACAGCATTAATATGAAACTCTTTGCATGCTTAGACAGCATCAGCAAAGAATCCACAGGACCATCAAAAGCTTCAGCTGTGAGTCAGAAATAATCATGTATACACAGAATCGAATGACGGATGTCAAAAAGGTAGACAGGAGGAGTTGAATACAAGCATTCCTTCTCTTTTTCTTCTCGCCAAAGCAAAATCCGGGGGTGGGGAAGGGGATGCAAAGAAAACCCAAAACAACACACAAGCCAAAAAGAGCTATATGGTAAGGCACAACGGTTTGAACGCCAGCACATTTGCAAAACCAAAAGCTGCCAAGCCTCTCAGAGAAAATGACAAAAGTCCACAATCGAAGATGGAGAAAGCACCACCTAGTTTCAACTAACATATCTATCTAAAAAATAAAATAACACAAATAAACAAACAAAACCCCCCAACCCCAAACAACCAAAAACCAAACGGGACATGAACACCTGTAGCAAACTGCACTGAGCCTTACGCTGAGAACTGTATGTGGCATTACAGACAACAGGGAGACTTTCTCAATCACGCCAAGCACAGTTGTCCAATCTCTGCAAAAGATTTTCTAATGAGGCAGATTAGGTCTCTGTGCTGAATAACAGTATGAGAGGATTTCAGTGCTAATTTCTCAGACCAGCTGACCAAGCTCACTATTTCAGTCCAATGCTGTGCCTAACGCATACTCTCAGGAATGAAGATAGAAGATCATTAACAAAAGTTTGTTTTTACATTCCACAAAGTGGAAACCCTAGTATTGCATATACCTTGCTGCAAGAATTAATTGCTCAAATAACCTCTCCTTTTCCCCTTGTGGGTTCTGGTTTTGTCTGAGTTTTAGTGTGTTTAATTGCCAGCTCCTCCACCAACACAAGTCAGCTTTCAGACACATCAAAAACAACAAATCAAGATGGAACAACTAGTTTTTGATCGTATTTAATTACTTCAGATTCTGCAAAAATTATAAACTGATTTAATTGATAGAAGAGGACTCACTAGAAGCTGTGTTTGCTGAAAAGCATGAGTTTTGGGGTTCTAGTCAAGTATGAACAGAACAAGTGCAAATGAGAAGGTTTAGCAAGCAGTTAAACAAAGCCTAGTAATAAAGATGTCAGGAAAGTTCATGCTTTGTGACAGGTAAAACTCCATCAAAAGAAGAGTTTAAACTCTAAATGACATCATTCCATATGACATGATGGCAGAGAGGAGCATTAAAATCTTTCAAATCAAATTTGAAGTTAATGTTCAATTTTTCTCAAAGGAATACCACAAAAATTCAAGAAGAGGACAGTATCTTGATACTGTTGAAGAAAGTTTTATGTTTATTTATAATTTAAATGGTGAATTAATGTTTTAATGTTGATATAAATAATCTTAACATTGGGATGCATTCGGCACACTGGCTTTAGCTACAGACCAACGTTCCCAAGAATGTTACTTCCAAATATTCATGGTGAATGAGTTTGCCATAAGCTGTCTTTTTAATCACACAACTTAAAGGCCAAGACAGACAGGAGTAAACTACCAGTATGAAATACTGCAGCTACAGAGAAGTGATGCTAAATAAAACAGAATTCAATGCACCAAAGTTAGTAAAATAAGAAGGAGGGGGGTGTGAAAAGCATGTCCAATTTTGGCATTTTCTAAAAAATCCTTTATACTTCTCTAAAACCAGACAGCCAGTTTACAGGTAACAACCATCTATGTATGTAGCTTTTGTTCCAGGCTGGAAGTCACACTGCCCACCATCTAGCCCAGGTTAGCAGTACTCCAGAAACTTTATCTAAAGCTTGCACAGACACGATCCCAAGTTTACACATAGTATACACACAACGTTTCTGCAGGATAATTATTTATCAAACTCTTTGTACTTACACCCACAAAGCCATCTTCCAATTTCTCACCATTTACCGATATGCAACTAAAAAAGAAAAAATCAGGTTTCCTGTTAATTTCTCTCTGAAAACCTGGAGGTTTTTTTTCCCCAAGCTCACAGCAATTCTAAGGACATCTGACACTCTGCAGCTTCAACTGGGTGAAAGGACATACAGGTCAAAGGGGAAGCAACTAATCTCAAAGGGAGTGTATGAGAATTTCTCACAGCAGGAGCCAGCGCTCAGAGAACTGCACAGCACCTACAGGCAGAATGACGATCTTGCAACGTGGAGCTGCAAGAAAGAACTAGGGCCCTGCACAGTGACAGGATGAATCATCTTATCAGCGTTATTTTCGAGGCCAGGGGCACCAACCGCTTACTTCAGGCCAATTTCCTTGAAGGCCTCTTCGCATTTCATCTAAAAGAGTGTAGCACCAAACACCCAAACTGGGTACAAATTGCCAGCTGACTTCTACAACATCTCTTGCCTCTAAATGGCTCATCAGCTACCACAGTTCAAATTACTTCTTTCTTTGAACAAAGTTATTTGCTAGAATATCCAAAACAGGCCACAGAACCTCTATCCACTGAGGTTTGCAAGCCGGATCCTGCTACAGCTGACCTGGTACAGCAGAGGCAGTGGTCCTACTTTGATCTGGAGACTGGAAAAAGTGAGCTGTAAAGGTACTGCCCAGTCAATTTGTAATTCTGTAAGTTAAAACATTTTTTAAAAGAAAAATGCAAACTCGAGGAAAGTATTCTGTAATTGCTTCCTGGCTTCCCTTTTCAAGTCACATCACTAGTATTTAAAGTATCCTTAGCAATCACAGTAAATTAAATATTTCACTACCTCTAAAACATTTGAATTTGATACTAGGGCCAAGCACTTTAAACTTTGACCAAGAACTGATGACTCTTGTACACCAGGCATTAAGGGGATGCATGCTATGCACAAACTATGTCAGCAGCATCTTTCCTTTATATCTCCAGTTTAAAAGCAGTGCTACATCATGGTCTTGAAATACTACCAATACTAATCTTACCATTAGCTTTCTCAAGGAAGAGTAATCACATTTGACTGATTAGGAGTATACAAGTAAAACAACAAGTAAAATAAAAAAAAGCTACATCACTTATTCTGAGAATGGGCATGTTAACCATAACTGAGTAACAACTTCACAGGTTTTCTTATCTCACAGTAGTTTATTTACCAGCCTATACTCCTCACCGCAACTCTATCAGGGTGCCTGCTGGCATACACGTCCTTAGGTCCCAAACTCTCCTGGAACAACTATACAGAAAAATCCTCCTATTTTCTAAATTCTTCGGACATTATTACTCAGTCTTCTGCAATTCAACACTACAGACGTTACCAGCCAGCATCTCTCTCCAGTAGCTTCAGCTACAACTCAAACAGGAGATGGATGGAGGCAAAACACGTCTGCAACACTCCCAGCACCAAATACTCGCACACATCCAAGAGTACAATCACACCTGTTCAGGAGCACAATGACAAAAACAATTTATTTTTTGCCCAGTTGCGTAGATTTACAGTTGATCTCACAAAGGAAAAAGAAGCGGTGCTTCTTTCTCAGGTCACTCCACCCAGACCTCACAGATGTCACCTGATGCCATCAAATTAATGTAACAAGTCCAGGACACACTATATGGACCTCATACGTTGTCAGGAGATCAGGGCAAAACCAGTTACTTAAGAGAGCTACAAAAATGTTTCACAGTAATGAAAATTCCTCCTTCAATAGCTCGGTTTTTGCTTGAAAAATGGCTGTTCACCATCCTCCCTGACACAAAGAGGGCTAATGCAGCAGGGAAACTGGCTCTGGAAGTAAGGTTTGTTTGTTTCTTCCTGTTAGAGACAGTACAGAGAGCACACAGTAAAAGGCATCTGAGATACCAGGAACACGAGCCATTGAATAAAGTGCTACACCAAATACATTCAGATTGTTCTACCTCGCCTCAGGGAGTATGCTGTGCAGCTGATTAGCACCATCCCTGTGGGCGCAAAGACACATGCACATTCATTGGGGTCTGCAGTAGGAACCAGTTCAGCAAAACCCACTGTAGGTTACAACATCTCAGCTTCCAGTACTTTGAGCACATTAGTTTTGTTTCCCTGCAGTATCCTCATACGGAAGAAATGTGCATACGCATTTATATTAAATGTAAAAATGAGCTAGTGTCTATTTTTTAAAGCTATTTAAGATTACAAAAAGCAAAAAAAAAGTGAAATCTCTAAATCATAGAATGGCACAGGCTGGAAGGGACCTTAGAGATCACCTAGTCCAACCTCCCTGTCATGGGCAGGGACACCACCTGTCAACTAGACCAGGCAACACATGGGGACCGAGCGGGAATCGAACTCGCAACCTCGGTGTTGGTCCTTGTTGTCAGCACCGCGCTCAAACCACTGTTGCCAAGAGCACATTAACAACTTACCATTTAGATTTAAGTAAGCTGGAAGAGCTAAAATAAATTTTGACGAAGTCAAAAAAAAAATGACAAACCTAGGGGAACCATCTAAAGAGAAATGACAACAGAGACTGGAGAGTTGACAGAATAGAGGGATGCACATGTCACATCATTGCTGTCCACTCACAGCAGGTTCAGTTTCTCCTGATGCAAAATCTAAACAGAATACTAACGGAAGCAGTTTGAGGTAAGCAACCTAAGTGGAAAAGTGCCAGAATCATTAAGGATCAATGCAATTCATCCACAGGAAAGAAAAGTCAATGAAATCAATGTGGAGTTATAATATAGGTGCTAAGAATGGGAAAAGGGAAAAATCACACTGTTCAGAGTAAGCTAAGCCCAGAAAAACTCCACTAATGTAGATAACCAAGCATAATTAATGTTATTTTGTCACTTAGAGGACAAAGAAAATTATCACATAGCACTGTTTTTTTCCCCAGTTATGAAGTATACCTATGCACAGCCAATATACTCTGACAAACAACCCCTGTGACAACAAAGAGGGAATCAGAAAACATTTCTTCTAATGCTTCTATCAGAGCAACCCCTGAGTCCAAGAAAATCTTCATACATTAATTAGGAAAAGGAAAAACTCCACAGTGCAAGTGCTCCCTCAAAAAGAAATAGACTGTTACCTACCTCACTTTTATGTCTGCTTAAAAGAAACTGTAAAACAGCCAGTTACACTTCACAAACATTGAAGAAGCACTAACTCCTTGTTGCCCTTGCCACAAGAAATCAGGTAAAGCAGAATAAAGAGCATTAAACTTGTCCAGCTTTAACTCCAAACTACTGCAGACTGACCATTCCACAAACTCACCAGGTAGTCCTCTGAATACATGGAATAAAGGCAACTTTAAAAAGGCTTAATTTTCCCAATTAAATGGTAAATCAGAATATACTACAAAATTGAATGAAGGGAACAAAATTACTTGAAGATAGGGACTTTGGGGCAGGAAATCAGCAGCTTCTGCTGGATCATATCACATGTGGCACTTTCACAGAGGTATCTCTCAACATCAAACAATTATAATCCAGCAGCGGCATCTTTTAGTATCTCATATGAATGTGGTATGTTACCTACTCATATATAGAGAGAGTATATATTTATAAAGTGCATTATATATACATATATATGTATAAAAACATACTTATGTTTTTATTTATATATATATAAAATCAGTCCCATTCTGTCCGCTGGGTAATCTGCATTCCATTGTTCCTGTTTAAAGACTAATTTAGCTAAATTGGTGAGATCATTAGCTACCCGACATGCTAGATCTCAGTGCAACACACAGTCCTATCAAAAAAAAAAACCAAACCAACCCACAAAAAACCACAACAAACCACCAGCCTCCTTATAGTTGGCGTTTTTCATAACAATCCACCTCTGTGCAAGAATTTTGGCTCTTCCTACAAAAAGAAATCCACTTCTTCCATACATGATTGCAGACAAAAGTTTGAAACCACAAAATGCAAGAGCTAGAAACAGGAGTCCCAAAAGCATTTAGAATGTCATTACTCCGTCAAATCTTGAATTCATCAAGGCCTTTACTTCGCATTTTTGCAGACTTAGTCTTCCAGCTGAAATCAATATCCAAGTCTTGATTAAGTAAAACACATCTAGTTGGTGCCAGCTACTAGGAGTTAAATATTTGTTCAAACATATCCAAGTTATAGAATCTTTACACAAAGAATCATATTTATCCTGGATGGAAAAGGATGCTAGCTAAACTTCTAGCACCAGTTATCAGATTATTATCAGTGTATTAGCCTTCAAGTCTTATTAGCCACCGTTCTGAAGCAGACTGATCTCAGTCAGAAGTCAGAACTCTGCAATATTTTACAAGTGACTATATGAATTTTAAATACAGCCTTGTTACCACACAGAAAATTACATTCCATAAAATCAGAGCTCAAAAAGCAACCTATTGCTCACTCACGCTAATTAGCACTAGGAGAACTATGTTAGCCCCAGTGGCTGGCACGGCGTCACGCAAGCCAGCCGCTACAATGTGTGGCTCTAGTTCCACAGGAGCACAGCGCAAGTCATGAGGAATAAACGAGTTTTAATACTTGTCTTATTTAGTAATCCAGATGGTGAACTCCTCCATCACGTTTATGACCACCATCCACTCTGAAAACCTCAGTGATACAAAGCAAGCATATTAAGGCTTTTCTGCTCCCCCCAAAATAAGTTTCATTGTATGAGACGCTTACCTCTCCTCACTTTAGAGAGGGAAGTACTACTGTGTATTGAATTCATTTTCAAAAACGAGTAATAAGAAAATCAACTATGAATACCAATTCAATAGCGTAGGTATCACCTGGTTTGTTAGACTTAATATTAACAACTATAGCTACTTTTAGACTGTTACCAAACTTGCAATGCATAGGAAATGACCAACAACAACAACTTTCACCTGCCAAAGTCAAAGTCACATATCTGCCACAGCATGAGACATCATCTTTTAGATAATCCCTTAGTGTGAGGTTTAACCAGCTGTACTGTCCATCACATCAAAGGCATAAACCAAACAAACCCACCAAAGCATAGCGTGAGTTCTGGTGGCAGACAGACCCATGCCTGAGGCAAGAACCTATATAGCCCTGGTGAGAAAAGGGATGCTCAGTTCTCTGCTTTAGTAACAAACTGGAAAGACATGGGAGGCAGGTGGGGGAAAGCCTGCGTTGTTTTGAGGCAGATGTTTGCTGTGGGTTTTCTTGTTTTGTTTTATTTTAAATATCTGCACTCTTGCCTTGGCCTTGGAACAATGGTATCAGGTTTAAGCTCAATGTCCTTTTCAAACGCTGGCTCTCCTCTCCTTGCCAACCTTGCATGGTATAAATAGCAGCAAGCGGAGGAGTGAGCATTAAAGATATTCTTTTAAAATCTCAAAGAGTGTTAGTGCTCTTACTGCAGGACCAAAGCAGTTCGGGTGTGCAAGAGCAAGCTCTATCAAGTTTTAAACATTTCAAACACGATTTCAGCCTTCAACCAGCTAAAAAGTAATGTCAATACACAATTTCCATACCTATAAATATTTTTTTTTTAAAAAAAACAAAGTCCGAACACACAACTACCGGCCCCTTGAAGTTCCGACTCCTCAGCCGGGGGAAAGGCCTCTCGGAGCAGACCTCGCTGCACCTGTGCTCCTTCCCGAGGCCGGGGCTCAGACCCACACCTTACCAGAGCACAGAGCAGCGCGGCAAGCGGTTAATCCCCAAAAAAGAAGAGAGGAAAGAAAGCAGG
>NW_009701863.1:0-518 GCF_000703405.1 Apaloderma vittatum
AGGCTCTAAATAGTATGTAGTCGTGAAACCCGAGATGCCATAAGGGTTTAAGTTTCATGAAACTTAAACCCTCATGGCATCTGGGCTTCCAAGCAACCTGTGTTCTGTCTTTGTAGGAGGTTTCTAGAGCGTAGGAAGGACTCCAGGTCTTTCCCTTCTCTGTGTGATCTCAAACTGAAGAGATGCTCTCATGATGGCCACTGTAGAGATTCTTCTTGTCTGCCGGCTGGAAGTGCTGCCCCCTCTGCCTTTTCAAGTGGGTCTGTCCTAAGTTGAAGAAAAACAGCAGCAGAATTGAAGCTCCTCTTTTCTACCGTAGCTGCAGGAAGAGAAGGTGGCTACATAAAACTTAATGGAAAAGTAACCAGAACATCCCCTGGACAGGCCTGATGAGTTCTGGTCCCTCAGGCTCAGTAAGGAGAAATGAAAATGAGCCTCTGTAGGAGAAAGCCCAAGGTG
The DNA here is from genome assembly GCF_000703405.1 of Apaloderma vittatum. Lineage (NCBI taxonomy): Eukaryota > Metazoa > Chordata > Aves > Trogoniformes > Trogonidae > Apaloderma > Apaloderma vittatum. The sequence continues at coordinate 460 of NW_009701863.1, forward strand.
TGTACTCTTTTGAGAAGGGTGCTGTCCCGGAGCGGCACACGTCATGCTGACCAGAGCCA
>NW_009701864.1:0-27390 GCF_000703405.1 Apaloderma vittatum
AAGGTCCTGCACCTGGGTTGGGGCAATCTCAGCCACGGATACAGGTTGTAGATTGAGAACAACTGTGGGGAGTACTTGAGTGTGTTGGTGGGTGAAGAACTGAGTATGAGCCAGCAGTGTGTGCTCACAGCCCAGAAAGCAAATCACATCCTGGGCTGCATCAAAAGAAGTGTGGCCAGCAGGTCAAGGGAAGTGATTCTCTCCCTCTGCTACAATCTTCTGAGACCACACATGGGTGCTGTGTTCAGCTCTGGGGCCCCTAGCACAGGAAGGGCATGGACCTTTTGGAGTGAGTCTAGAGGAGTGCCACAAAGATGATCAGGAGGCTGGAGCACCCCTCCTGTGAGCACAGGCTGAGAGCATTGGGGCTGTTCAGTTTTGAAAAGAGAAGGCTCCAGGGAGACCTTATAGTAGCCTCCCGGTAGTTACAGATGGGCCTACAGGAAAGAATGATAGGGACTCTACCAGGGAATGTAGTGATAGGACAACGGGTATCAGTTTTTAAACTGCTCAAAGAGGGTAGATTTAGATTAGCTGTAAGGAAGAAATTCTTTACTGTGATGATGGTGGGACACTGGAACAGGTTGCCCAGAGAAGCTGTGGATCCCCCTTCCCTGGCAGTGTCAAAGGTCGGGTTGGATGGGGCTCTGAGCAACCTGGGCTGGTGTAAGGTGTCCCTTCCCACGGCAGGGAGATTGGAACTAGATGAACTTTTCAGATCCCATCCAACCCAAACCATTCTGTGAACAGTGAGGCTTACTACCAAGAGAAATACAGTTGTACAAGCTCTTGCTTTAAAGTTGACTAGTAGTTAAGGCTAACAACTGTGCTGGAAAATTTTAAAGTAACTACTAGCCTCTAGATTATTATATACAACTGTATTTACCATCAGTGGTATTTGCAGCGCTCCTGGGAAGGTGAGCAAGGTTTTAAGGAACAAAGACCAGCCTGCTCAACTCTAATTTTACCTCTTGCAAATGTAGCACTACCTAACTCTGCTTCATGGACTCAGAGGAATTCCAATGGAATGTGACTTAATGTTCCCATTTACTTGCAATGAGGAAGCAATGTTTAACACAATGGGATTTGAAATGGAACGAGTCCTTTGGTTCACAGTCAGGTCTTTGTGATTTAACACGGTGTGCTGAGAAACTGGGTCAGCGGCATGGGTGCAATGAGCTTGCCTTGTCTGTGAGGTGGATGCCGATGAAGCTGTCCCCTATTCTTGTTTTGTGAACTGAGGCGGCTGTTTCTTGCCTTGTCAGCAAACTGTGAGCTCTGCAGTGAATGCTGGGGACTATTTTTCTGTGCTGCTACTGCCCTCTCTGAAATGCTAGCTGTTGGACAGGTAGCACAGAAAGGATTGTGGCGTGGCAGCAGGCAGGGAGCGTGTGGATCCTACTGAAAAGCTTTTTTAAGTGTTGTGTGCTACATCTCTTTCCCACTCCCATAGAAATCGGATTCTCTTCCCCACAAAACAGAAATTGCAGGTTTGCCTTGCAGGTTTGTCGTTTGCCCTTGCTTTTCTTCTCCTGGAGATACATGAAATCACAAAAATGTAGCATGGAGGAGGACTTGAACGTATGTTATCTGAAGGCTACAAGGAAGGGATTATTTAGTATTGCAATATCTTAACACTCCAGCAATTAATGTTTCTTTCCCTGTTACCCAGCCTGCAAAATGAGAAGGCTTTTTGATGGTTTTCTCCTTGTGGGTTTAAAAGTTTGACTTCGCTATAAACACTTCACGTCTCAGACAACTCCCATTTGGAAGAGATCAGTGCGATGCTAGCAGATTAATTCTGGTTTGAAACAATAACACAAAGAAAAATACAAAAGAAACCCTGCAACCAACCCATAAACACTTGACCTGCAGATTAGTGCAGACTTTCCTTGATTAACTTGCTTCCAAAAGAAACATTCAAATTTGGGTGATAGCATTCCAGCTGGCAAGTCTTCAGGCAAGCCTTCAGGCAAGCACAGCGGAACAGTCACCTTCTTTAATGCTTCCGGTGACAAATACACTCAAGAATGTAATTTTTCCTTCTATGCAATAGCATCACACCAGGAAATGTGGTGTTTTTCTGGGGATTATATAAACACATTCTTGTCTACAGTCCTGCTGTAGCCCATTGTTTGTCAGCCTCTAATTTGTTCATCTCTTCGCCTGCCTCTTGTCTGTTCTCACCTCTCCAAGTGTAACACCTGTAACTATTTCTCACACCTACCAAGGTCTTTGACTTCCAGCCCTGGCCTGTTAAAGAGTTTCTTTTTTTGTTCTAGTTGCTGTTTGTGAACTTGTAAGTGTGCTCCATCTACCAGGGACTGTGAAAATAGTTAATTGGCTCCATCCCACCACCCTTGCATCCCGCTTTCAAGACCTTGGCCTGCCGTGAAAAGGTCAGAATATGTGTCCCTGCAGTAGTTCCAGCAAGATGAAGGTGCTGAGCCCAACTGGAAGTCACACTTCTGCAGCCTTGCAGCAGTGAATAGCGTTGATCATTTGCTTGTTATTCATGACATTGTCTCCTGCTTTGACAGAAGCTATGGCAAATTTAGGGTGCACAACTTGTCATGCAGTTGTGATTTCACGTGGCTCAGATTTGTGGTAGCTGTTTACTTAATTAACTTGTAGAGGACAGAGAAATGAAGACACTGAAATGTTAGCAGGTCAGCTCTGAGCTCTGGAGCCTCTAGGATTTTTTTTCCCCTAATCACAGTTGACAGTTTTCCCAAAATAATTTCCAGGAGCTGGGACTACAGTTACTCCATCAGCTAGCACAGTATCTTTATTGTTGGGCCTGGAACCAATGAACACTAGTGCATGGAGGGTGAAAGAACAGAGAGCAGTTTCAGTGCCCTTCTGATGCTGCTACATGAAATTGCTTTTCCTACTACCAGCCACCTAATGACTATACATGTCTATGAACAGGTCTGGTTGCTAAGGTTGAAATGAGGTTACTTTGTCCACGCAGGCAAATTGCAACACAAGGCAAAAAGCTTGACTGTTATTTATTGCAAGTACAATAATAGTTAATGCTTCTGTGGTGGAAGAGCAGACCTGCAGAAGTGAGGATGCAAGCTTAACATTACTGCTTTCTTAACAGTGTTCTTAATACCACTGCTTTCTCTTGTTATTAAAACTGACATATTCCGTCAGCAAAAGCATGCCTGTGTGCTATGTGGTCAGTTTGCATGTGTGCAAGAAGCCTTTGCGGTCCTGCGTGCTCCTTTTCACAGTACGTGCTGTGCAGGTGCAGCACTTCAGAACCTCTTATCTCCTCTGTGCTATGCTGTTGCTCTGCTTACATGTACTAGGTACTTGCCTGGGATTTCCAGACATCCAAGGACTGAAGAAGGAAGGCATGCCTATCTAGGTTTCTCCACTATGATACTGCTAATTGCCACCACTTGGAAAGATACTTCACCAGCATTTGCACTTGTAAACCTGCTGTTTAAGAGACTCTGGTCTTTAACCCTCCTTGGAAAGAGGAAGACAACATTCCTGAGCATTGTCTGAGGCATTTAAAGCTGCATAATGATAATGATATGCAACATGTTAAGTACTGGTTTGTCTTGTGTATATAGGTAAAAGCTGGTATTTACTGCCCTTTATCTTATGTATTCACTGGAAATAAGTTGTGTGGTATTTTAAATGATTTACAGACTTCATGGTTTTGCTGAACTATTTGATTGTTCAAGTGAATTAAGAGGTATTAGATTTCATGCATCAGTGTGCAAAATATCCATGATGGGTTGCTGTGTGTGAGTGCTGTGTTGTTTTTGTGGTTTTTTTCCTGTTCAGCCTTCCTTTTCCCTTTCAGTGTAGGACGTTTTGCAGAGGAGCTGCAGTATCAGGAGGGGGTGTGGTTAACTTCAAAACTACCATGTTGCCTGCATCCAGAGACAAACTCTGAACCAACAGACTGTAGCTGAAGAGTTAGACTGTAGAAGAGAAAACATGTGTGCGTGCGTAGTGTCCCTTACACCTGGAAACTGGGCATTTATGAGGGGAAGGGATCGAAGAGGCAATGTCATCTTGGGTTGCTATCTTGGTCTTGGATTTTACGCAGAGAAGACGTTGCCACTCAACTAATTGGCAGTGTGTTGCCTCCTTAAGAGGCGATGTTTTCTGAATGTTTTTCGAATGGCACTTTAATTTTACAGGTTAAATATTGTATGGTGCAAGGTCTTCGAAAGGCTGAAATGTCCCATAGATTGATCTACTGTTTGATCTTCTTACTTTTTTTTAGTTTATTTTGTTAAAAGTAAGAAGATACGTGACTCGAAGGCATTGCTAAAGTAAGGAAGATCCCATTCTAACTACTGTAACTTTTAGTACAAGAACTTCCCTTAGTATTACAATTATATTCTGAAGTTCTCTCTAGTTTCATCTTTCATCTTACTTCCATTCTCTTGTCCCAGTTGGAAGTGTAGGTAGCATGTTACAGTCCACTCTGAACAGTCTGAAGTCATGGAATTAATGTTCAGTATAGTAAGTTCTTCGGTTTCTGTTGTCTCATAGTTCATGGAGGTGGTTTTTTTTTCTTTTAATACAAATAGCATTGCCTTTTCAACAGCATTTTTTTTCCCCTCTGGATTAATTTGTTAGGAATTTCATGCATCCTAAGACGGGGAGAGGAAAACCTTCCTTTCTGTAATGTATTTGTGCACACAAGCAAACCTTCTAAGGCCCTATTTGTCTTTCATTTTATATATGTTAGTCTCATACATGAAAGTATAATCATAAAGTATTACAGCACTGGCATGTCGAGAAGGAGGTTGCATGTCACTGTCTAGGACTTCTAGCATGCTATGTGCATTTATAAACCCTTACTTCATGTATGTGCTCTTCTCTCTCCACATACCTGTGTCTTGAAACAATTGAAAATGGCTTTCTTTTTTGTTATGGCTTTGGTTTTGTCCTGGAGTACTGCCAGGATTGGATGGGGATCATGCAGATTACCTGCCTTGCCTGCACAGAAGGTATGCAGGACTTCACTTGTGAAAGTTGTCTTAACTGTGTCTTGCTCTTCTTGTTGCTGATAGAAATTAATCTGAATTGTTCCCTGTTTTCCATCCCAATAATGTCTTGAATTGTTTAGCACCTTGGTTTTTGTTTTAATCATCTTGGCGCCATGGGGAGTTTCACGTGGTCGGAGCCGAATGCCAAACTGATCGTCTCTCAGCCTAACAGACGTCAAGGTTTCTTCAGACTGTCTAAATCAGGGTTTTAAGTGGGTTAAGCTCTGTTTACCTGCTTCACTACCAGCTTCTCTGGGGCTAAAAGCTTGTGTAGAATGACTGTAGGGCATCCATTTAGAAACACTATTAAAACCATCACGTTCTTCTTGAAATCAAGGCTAAGGTTTGGAGATTAGAAGCAAGAGGACTTAATATGGGGGAAAGGAGACTCAAGGGATTCTCCAAGTTGAAGTGATAACTGCTTGAGGCCTTGTCTCTTCTTGCTCTGTCTGTCACGTGGCTAGCAGCTTGTCTGAGGGCACACCAGGGAATTCTTCTTTATCCTGCTGGTTGTTCAGCTCTTTAAGAACATAGAAATTAACCTTTATCACATGCCTCAAGTGTCCTTGAAAGATTTTTGGATAACCAAGTAGCCAGGCTCCTGCATGCTTATGCCTTTAAATGATTGAAGTGGAAAGCAGATAACTTCAGGTTTTGGTGTTAATACTGAAATAAATCTTAAAAGATGTTGCAGGTAGATGGCTTTAGCACTAAATGACTCGCTATGTAACTGATCCTTTAGGAAGGGGACTGTACCCTACCCAGAAGGGTCTTTTAGGGTTGGAGTAATATAGGATATTCCCCTAGACTAGAGAGTTTACCTTTTTTCACTAGCAAATAACCACTAAGGAGACAGAGTAAAAGACAAATGTACTGGTACCAGCTGAAATTCTGTGCTCAGCCAGCATCCTGTAGGTTTTTTGGTAAGGCGTGGGAAGCACATCCTTTCAAGTTCTTTAGCTTGCAAAATGATAACTCATTTTACACCCACTGCTGTGTTGCAGCCAGAAGTACAAATAACTTGCACAATAGAAAACTGCAGATTACGAGCATATGTTTTCTTGAAGGGGGTAGAAGGGGATTAGAATATGATTAGGGACTTATTGTTGAGAGGGATTAAGCAACAGGAGCTTTTTAAGGTCACATCTTCAAATTGCAGCCTTGCTGTTCCTGAGAATTTGGTATCTGAACTTCCTCTCCCTTTCTACACTGGAAACACTGTTTGGGAAACCTTTGGTTCTTAAGGCACAGGAACAAAGCCTTAAGCATACTTCTGTGCTCCATTATGGATCCCAGATGCTACAGTTGGGAAAAGGAGCTCTTAGAAAACATTTCTTGCTTCTTCTTGTTGCTTTTAGAGGTTTTTTTCAGGTTTTTTTTGTGTTTTTTTTAAATCCTAATTTAAAGGGCACTACTTTAAAAATACAGCTTGAAAGTGACAGGGCACTGAAGCAGTTAACTTCTCTGGTTCAGTTCTGGGGCTCTATGACTTGGAAACTGCCTTCAGTCATTTTTCCATAGGAGGGTCCTCTCTCATCTAGGAGAGAGCAGGAGAAAAAACCAAATCAATAAAGGTTCAAAGACACTTGATGCCTTCATGTCTCACTAGAAATAGAATGCAAAATTTTCTTATATATTTGGCTAAAAATAGCTGAAGTAACTTGTTTTATTCACAGTTCTACTTTAACTGTAACAATGTTTTACCTGACATTTGTCCTAGAGTTTAAGTATACATAATTAAATGGCTGGAAACTGCAGTGTCAAGGCTTTGTAATGAGTGACTACATTCCTCCTCTTCTCCTTCCTCTTGTTTCTTCAGATGTGTGCCTCTGCACTGGGCACCAGTGTTGCAGCTGTAGCAGGCTCTCCTAGTCTGTTAGTTCTGGCTTTCTGTAACGAAACATTTATAAAATGTTGGGAAATTCTCATGAAATCTTATCTGCCTGTAGCTTACCTGTTGTCTGGCCTTGTGTTTACACATCCACTTTTTTCTTCTCTTTACTTTAAAATACCAAACTACAAATCTAATTTGTTAGAACTATACTACATGATCATCCCACTTTGAGGGGTTTTTGTTTTGTTTTGTTTTTTTCACTTTGTTTTGGAAATGTTGGTTTGTTTGCCTTTTTTTTTTTTAAGATCTAATATAATATAGCATGCAAAATAGTCTCCTGGGGTCAGAACAGTTGGAGATAATCCTTTCCTTATTTGCCATTTTGCTGCTCCTTATGCTATTCCCTGCGAGCTAAGTTGCTGCTTTTGCCCCTGATTAACTGCTAATAGACTTTTTCTAGTCATTAGACACTCTTGCCTTCTGCATACAATAGTAACTTCTGTCTTGCAGTCTACTTGTGCCATTGCAATAAATCTGGTTATGTTGTTTCTCCATTAACAGCAATAGCTTAGTGAACTCTTGCCCTATAGTGTCATTCAGTACCTGTAACTTCTGTTTTTATGTGCTGAGTAGATTTTTACGAGAGAAAGAATGAACGTTTATCAGGTTAATGCTGATTGCTTCGTAATAATAATCGGCAGCCTTTTGCCTTTAAAACCTCAGATTAATTCCAGCTCTAACATAAATGGAAGTTAAATTATAAGTCTTAAATTTAATTTAGTCATTAGGGCCTTTCGTAATCCAAGGGATGGCCTACAGGCAGCTATGCTGTGCCCTTATAGGAGCTCTTATTCTAAGGGGGTTTAGTCCTGGACATGGTCGACTTTAAAATGCTCTTTTGTTTAACCACAAGCTCAGTCCCATCGTGTGTATAGTAGGAGAATCTACAGAGCAATCTGGGTAAGACAGCAAAGTCTGTGCCCCAATTAAGTTTGCTGGTCTGATAACACAAATCTAATGGGGGCTTAAGTGTTTATATTACAGAGGTTACGGTAGTACATCAAAGCATGGAGACTGCATAGTACACAAAGTACTGTGTTAACACTGAGAAATAGCTTTCAACATGTCTTAAACAATGCTTTTTGTTTTTCTCCTTAGATCAATGTTCGAGTTGTTACTATGGATGCAGAGCTGGAGTTTGCCATCCAGCCAAACACTACAGGCAAGCAGCTGTTTGACCAGGTCAGTAAAGGGTTCGTATGGGCTCCTGTTGTTTAAGCCTGGAGTACATTTCAGATTATGGTGTTTTCTTAAGACTGGATTCCAAACCTACCTTTCTTTCTTCTCTCCACCTCCTAATCAAAGGGCCCTGTTCTGAACTAAGATCTTTAAATTCCATCCTAGTAAAATAAAAAAGCAAAAATCTTTGCAGATACGTTATGCTCCAGTGAAATCCATCTTCCAGCAGTGCTGGTGAAGGAGTGTAAAAATGTAAAAATGCACCTCTTGCTTTGAAATACAGCTTAGCTCTTGTTTATTTCCTAAATTCTGAAGTTGGATTGTTGTCCCTGTGCATAAAGCTCTTCAGAATCCTGCCTTCAAAGCCATGGGCATAGCTGCATTCACTTAGAAGCTGAGTTGGAGGTAGCCACTTGCCACAGGTGTTCAAGGTTGTCAAACTACTGGAAAAACAGAGGAGTTTGTTATCTCCATGCAGCAACTATGGCAACATGCCTTGCAAAAGCCCCTGTGCGGCAGGATGGAGCAGAGGCTTGTCCAGTCCGCCTCCAAGGGCTCCCAGGGAAGTGCAGGGCATGAGTAGCCAAGACTCTTCTCCCTTACTGTTACTCGTCCTGCTACTGCATTAGCAATATACAGGTCTGTTTGGAGATGGACCTACAAAGGTCAGGTAATGACAACTAGCTAGCCTTGATAGCAAAGAGTGATTGAGCTTTAACTCAAGAAGGCAGAACTGGCTAAAAACTATGTCCATTGCATCTAAGTTCTAGTTGTTAACAACTTTTCATTTCATTGAGTTAGCTAGAACTTGCTAGGCCTTACAGCAACTGTTCAGTGAGAAGTATTTTTCCAATTAGTTACCAACCAAACAAAAAGCCCCCACAAATCTCAAACCCCCAGCAAACAAAAAAACCAAACCCAAACAACATTTAATGGTTTCTTGGTGGGAAGGAAAGGAGGAAACCAAATTATGATCATTGCAGAACTTCACAGTACAAAATAGAGTACTACAAGTTGTAGTTAGCATTAAATCTAACTTTAATTGATTATTACTGATGTAGGATAAATGTCAAATATTCATTGACTAGAAATTTGGTGAAGTGCATATGGGATGCTGGTTTCACAAAAATGCATATTTGGTGTTTGAACTTCCATTTGTTGCTGCTCGTCCTTGCACCAAGCTAACTTCCTCCCCCAGTCCCTTACATGTTAACCCAAAGCAGAGAACTCAGGTTTCATCTCTGAGGGTGCAAAAATCCAAATGACTAAAAGCCGGATTTTTAAAAGACCTTAGACCAGGCAGTGTTTTGTCCTGTTTCTTATGACAAGGATTCACTAAGGACTTCCTCCCCCACCATATATTCACTAGTATTTGCATCTATTAAGACTCAGGGGCATCTCTCTGACAGAAGAGAAACTACTTTCTTGACCTCCAGCTGAGAAGCACAAAATCCTAAGAACATGGGAGAAAGTAGGATGCTTCAGATCCAAGATACTTCTAACTTATTGTCTAGGTAGTTCTGGATTTCTGAAGACTGCTTATTGCAGGAATTTTTGCGCTATTGGGATAGACTATCACCTTATGAAGGTTTGTCCCTTATATCCTATGGCTCAGGTTTAAAACCCGTGGTTGGAAATTATCTGTAGTCCATTCCTTGTTGGAGCGCACTTCTGCATGTCAAGAGAAGACTAAAGTAGAAGTGTGCAGCATAAAACCAGGGAAGCTGAACACCGTATGTTTAGCTGCAACTGTTCTGACATCCTCTCTTCACTTCTGCTATGCAGGCCTTTTATTAGGCCCTTATCTCGGGTGGAGTTTACACTTAGATAAAGCCTATGGAGGCAACAGGTTTTTGCAGGTGTGGGGAGTGGCCCAACGTGAGCTGCAGAACAACTGTGGGGTGAAGAGGGTGTTGAAGCAGCAAGCTATTTTTAAAAACCACAAGATGATTTCTTGGCCTGCCTGTCAGCTGCCAAAACTACTCTGGCAGTGCCCCTGCACTTTAGGCCTTGCTGGCCTGAGCATGTCCTGCACGTAAGGTGGATCGTAGCTCCCTTTTGTAGACAGGGGGAAATAGTGTAAACCTGTGAATATGGAGTTCAGTTCTTCTAAAGACAGACCTGTGCAGAGTTTGCGCTGCGATGGTCTGAGGCGTCCTGATAACCAGCGCAGTGGGCTCTGCATCCGGCTGGAGCACCGGCCCCCCAGGCAGTCTGTGCCATCCTGCCCACAAAAAAAAGGAAATTCAAATGGAAGGGAGTGTACCACTGGCAGTTCTGAGAGTGAAGGCAATTTTGGGTGGAATAAGCAGACTCAAGATTTGCTATGTCATGCGTTTGGGTGCTGGAGCATCTCCCGTCTCAAAAATAATGCCTTGGGTTTTAGCTCTTCCTTATTTTGCTGTGGAGGAAGCTTACAAACCGTTTCCCAGAATACAGGCTAAAACATTTGTGTCTTTGCTCTTTGCACTGGAACCCAAGTGGTGAAATGGTTTAATACTTTTACAGTTTAATACTTTCTTCTTCCCTGATTTTAGGTTTTGGGAAGAACTTGAGGGGTCATAACTTCTGCAAGCTTTCTAACTTGATTTATAGAAAAAATGTACTTTTTCCGTTGTAAGAGATGTTCAGAGATGATGACCTGATAACTGCTTGGTTTATGCAACACTTTATTTTAGCAAAGTTGCAACACTTTTTTTTGTGCAACAGGAAGTACCATGCTCAATGTACCTCTGTTTTTCTGCTAGATTGAGTAAAGCCCAGCTCTGACCTTTCTAAAAATACATCTAGCTGTCAGAAAACTTGTCTGTTCTGTGGTGAAACAAATCCCTTCACGGGGAGGAGGGAAAAGGAATTTAAGTCAAGTAAAGGCTGAAGATCCTAGCTCTTTTTAAAAAAGTTGTGGGGTTTGGGATTTTTTTGTTTGTTGGGTTTTTAACTCAACCCAATTAGTTGTAACTAGTTACTTATGGCCCTGCTGCAGAAGAGTTCCTCAGCTAGCAGGCACCGACCTCTTTATCCTTAAAATTTGTGTTTGCCTAGTGGCATTTTTCATGCTACTGTGCAATTTCCTTGGTCTGCTTATATCATTAAACGTTATGGATTGCCTGTTATTCAACAGTGTCACACAAATGGTAATTCTTAGAGTGCTAATGAGAATGGTGCATTTTTCCCAATCTCCCTTACCAACCCCAGGAAGCTCTGGCTTCCAGGTATGGACTGCTGGCTTCTAGCAGCAAGAAGTAAATAAGTGTTCTCTCTCAAGTCTGCTCTCCAGAGGGAGTGTTTCCAGCAATACTATAAGTGGGAAGGGTAAAACAGATCCTTGGTTGAGATTTTGGACGTATTGAAGCCCATGTAACTACACCCTCTCAAGTCTGTCACACTTGCCTAACTTGCAAAGCAATTTTGAAAAGCTCCTGCCTTGCACTCGGTTCAGCTCCCTCTGGTGATGCCTACATTGCTTTTTGAGGGGGTACTCTGCAAATAACATCAAGGAAGTGATCCAGATATGTATGTAGTGGATTTTTCCAAGTGTCAGGTCTGTCTAGAGCACAGCTTTACACAGAGATGAAGTGGCAGCAAAGTACTGAGCTGTAAAAACAAAGTCAAGAGTAGGAAGAAGTTGGGAATTTGTTAAGCTGTCTCCTCCACTGAGGAAAAGGAACGTGTCCCAACAGGACTATTATCACTAGCAAGTGTGCCATTCAGTCAACAGATGGTGTTTCTGGATCTTCTGTCTGTGTAGTACTTACGACATGAAGTGAATTTTTCCCTAATACTAGGCTGTCAATGTACTTTGTTCTTCAAAACCAGACTTTGTGTGAGTTAAAAAAAACCCAAACCTTTCACTGAGAATACTTACAGCTTGTTTTACTTCTCAAAACTGCACAGGGGGCTTACTGCAGCAGCTGTATGAAACATCCCTCAGCTGCTTCCTTCAGCCAAATAATTGGTGACTGGCAGGCAAGATCCCTTGAGCCATTAGTACTGCTAAAGAGTTGTAGCTAGTACTAACACCGTTACAGACCATCTCACCATAAGCTTCTGTGAGGGAAGTGACTTGTCTACTTCACCAAGTATGGTTTTAATAAGACCCACCTGCTGTGAGTGTGCCTGTCTAGCAGTTGGTAGCCTTTCACTTGACCTGTTTGTGTCTCCTGTTTTCCCCAGAGTTGTCTTCTCCTAGGAACTGAGTGGGACAAGGAGCTTATCCTGTGCCATTGCTGTCATCTAATACAGCAGCTGTGTATCTTTGTCTACACGATTAAATCAAGACATGCCAGATGAATAGGTTTAGGCTGTTGCCCGCAGGTGATGCGGGACTCGAGAGGACAGATAGATCTCAAGTGAACTGTTAGATACTATAACTTCTTTTTTATTTGACCTATCTGTTGCAGGTGGTTAAAACTATAGGTTTGCGAGAAGTGTGGTACTTTGGTCTTCAGTATGTGGACAACAAAGGATTCCAGACTTGGCTGAAGCTCGATAAAAAGGTAACAGACTTTGGGCTAATTGCTGAGCAAAGGTTAAAGCTTACGTGATTCCTGGTGTGTTTCTGGCTGCAACTTTATAAGCCTTCTAGCTGTTGTTGATTCTCATAATTCTTAATTCTCATACCTCTAGGACTATTTTTAGAGATGTAACTGTGACCTCCATGGGAACTGTTTGGGTGAGAGGTGGCATGGTGGAAGTTTGCCCTTTCTCTCTGTGTGAATTGTAGAAAGCTTTATAGCATTTGTCAGGTATACAGCAGCAGCTTGATACTGTACTTTGTTGGGTAGAAGCAGCTGTTCTTGCTGTCAGTGGTGGAACACGTTGGCTAGTGATAGTTTTAGTCTCTGCTTGGGCAGGATCAGTTGCTGCACTTAGCAAAAAGATGGGTCACTTCAAGGATGGGCAGTTGTAACAGAGCCCTGATGCCACTGATGTGCTCTTGTTTTTTGACTTGCTGTTCTTATGAGGGTATGAACTGGTTTTCTTTATGAGACAGCCAGCGACATGCCCATTTAATGTCAAGGAACTGTTCTCTGCCAAACACACTCAGTACTGGATGAGTTTGTCGTGTGATACAGCATGGTAGATCATTCCCCAGTGACCAAGGTTTGCTCTGCAAACAGAATATTACTGGCTTAGTTGGAAAATGTAATTCGTCTCCTCTCTGTTCTTAAACTAGTAAGCAGTGAGAATTAAGATATTCCAGCAATGAGTTGCCAATCATTTGTCTCTTAAGGCAAGTGTCCCACATCATTTTTTCCATGTAAAAGTGATTTATTCTGTTCTTTGTGTCCCTGCTCAGTTGTGGTATCATGTCTCCCCTCAGGTTTCCGCTCAAGAAATCAGAAAGGAGAATCCCCTCCAGTTCAAATTCCGTGCCAAGTTCTTCCCAGAGGATGTGTCTGAAGAGCTGATCCAGGACATCACGCAGAAGCTCTTCTTCCTGCAGGTGAAGGAAGGTATCCTCAGTGACGAGATCTACTGTCCTCCTGAAACAGCAGTGCTTCTTGGCTCCTATGCTGTTCAGGCCAAATTTGGAGATTACAACAAAGAGGTGCACAAGCCTGGATACCTCAATTCAGAGCGTCTGATCCCCCAAAGGTGAAGGAGTTAGTTAATGTAGTCCCATATTTTATGGGGGGTGATTTTATTGTGGGCTTTTTGGTTTTGGAGGTGTTTTTTTTAAGTCAAGAATTTGCATTCCAGTTAAATACAAAGAGTTTTATTGAAAGCATGATTAATTTATTTTTAATCGAACTCTATGCGTTTGAGTTTCTTCCTTTTATTTCTATCTGTCATGGTTTTGTGCTCAGTCCTTAGGTTGGTTAGAGTGAGGAAGTGGACTTTTGAATTCAGCTATTCTTTCCTAGACGTTATTGCAATGCTGGTAACTGGTGGTATGAATGTCTCCCTCAGAAGAAAGAGTAGTGTTCAGTCAAGAATGTGCAATCCTTGGAGAAAGTTGGGTTGTGTGTCCTTAATCCTAATGTACAGTCCTAAAAATCTAGCATCTGGAAAGCATGACTTGAGGCTATGTAGTCCATCCCTATACAGGATGAGCTTTTGTTGTCAGGAAGATATCTTCTGTTTATGCTTCTGATAACACTATGCAGTAGTGTCTCATTCCAGGAATGACACCCACTCTTGCTTTACTTTAACCCTCTGGTGTCTGCAACGTGTACGTGATTCTTTCACAGTGTTCTGCATATGCCTCATGTGTGGTCAGGGACCAAGAATGCTTTGGAGAGGGTTTTTCTTCATTCTAATTTGCTCTGCTTCACAGAATACATCTTTGGGCTGAGGAGGATCTTCCTCTTAGTTTCAGTAGGACTTCATGGGTGGGACTGAACTTTCAGTAAGGCTATAGCAAAGATCAGCATAAATAGATACGGCAGAACATCAAGTTTAATCTTGCTAATATTCCTTTCGTTATGTAGGGTGATGGACCAGCATAAACTATCCAGAGAGCAGTGGGAAGAACGGATCCAGGTGTGGCATGCTGAACACAGTGGCATGCTCAAGTAAGTGTTCTATACTGGTCTTTAGGCTGGTCACTTTGCCGGCTGGTTGCTTTAAGCCTGCAATTCTGCGATTCTGTGACGTGCCTTTGAAACAGATTCCCAGAGTCACCTGTTGGGGGGGAACTCTTGGTGCATATTTTCTAGTCCAGCATCAAATCACATGGTAAAACTCAGGAGGATGTTTGTGTTGGTGCTGAGAACAGTGTCTTGGATGGCTTCTGGAAGATCCTGGACCTAAGTACAGTGTATCAGAGATGACTTTGAGTGGGGAAAAAAGCCAAGGTGCATGTCTAACTTGCATTGGCAGAATGAGGGAAGTTCAGCTACTATACCTTTCTGACTGACTGTACCTTGAGAGGAGGAGGAATGTTGAGAGATGTGAATGTAGCTAATTTCCTGTCCAGAAATTCTAGAGCATAGTAAATGGGAGCATTCTGTGTGTGGGGGGGTGTGTTCATAGGTGTAATACCATCATCTCTAAATGGTGAATGTTCAGTTTTAAGCCTTGTGTTTGATGTATGGGTTTAAGAAAAGTTACTTGTTGCTTCTGACAGCTTTGTGCTTTCTGAGGTAGTCAGATAAATGAGAAGCTGTAAGATTTACTCTCCTTCCTGTCTCAGAGAGAATGCCATGCTGGAATACCTGAAGATTGCTCAAGACCTGGAGATGTACGGAATCAATTACTTTGAAATCAAGAATAAGAAAGGGACTGACCTCTGGCTGGGAGTTGATGCCTTGGGGCTCAACATCTACGAGAAAGATGATAAGTAAGGCTTCTGTTTTCACCTCTGGTCTCGCAGAACAAGGGCTAGTGTGGGAACCAAAGGACGTTTCTCATTTACAGGATCAGGTCAAAGGTTAGAACTTGCTTGTATTCCAGTTTTGAATCAGTAGGTGAAGCTGTGCTAGGAAGTGAGCTTTCACATCATTTATGCTTCCATGATTTCCCTTGCCTTTTAGCCTGACTTGCTAATGCTACCTATCATATAAAAAGAGATGTCATTTGTACAATGTCATCGGGTAAATTGCGCACAACTGTGGAGCTGAACCCTGGACTAAAGAGTTTACGAAGCTTTTCCTTGAGTGAGGTTGCCAAGGATGGCAGCAGTGGATACAATATGAGAACCTAGATAGGCTCACGTAGCTGCAGAGCGTTTGGATATCTGTGGCCATTCCTGTACTGAAGTTAATGATAGATGTGTGTACAGCTGCCTGGTTTGAAAAAGATGGATTATGGGTGGACACGAAACCAAAGCTGGATAACACCCAGAACTCAGGGAGGAGTTAACCTATATAGTTACCGTGAACAAGGAATGAAGTGAGGTCTTGCTGAGTGCTCATAGCTTTAATCAGCGTTTCTGGTAAAGGCAGAGCCATTATTAATTGGATGGTAGGTGGGAAATGATAGACTACATCTATAAATAAACATGGAAGGAAGGTGAGGACAGCAGTGTCAGCCTGCTGGTCACTTCTAATAGTCCACAACTGAAGGATTGAAGGACTGAAGGGGAGTTAAAATAACATTTTTTAGATGAAGAGTTGCTGTCTAGACAGCTTTTTTTTTTTTTTCCCCCTCCTCCTTAAGTTCCAACTCCTTGTTTCACGTCACTAAGCTATAACAGACTATCATTGTAACACAGAAGGGATTTCACCTGTTCTACATCTTTGCCTCCAAAAAGCTTTCAATGTAACCCAAATATTAACTGGAACTATCTGGAGCTTCTGTTAAGATGGCAAAGAGAAATGCAGTCGTTTCTGCAATGCTAATATGTGCTGTCACCCAGAAAACAAGGAGTGTCACTTGAAAGAAAAGTAGTTTCGTTCATGTAATACTTGAGTCTTGAATGACTAGTCTTGCTGCTCTGTAACCATGGTCACACAAACAGGTTTTTCAAGCTGCAGAAGCAGACAGAATATAGCCATGGACTGTAAAGAGCTATCAAGAGCGTTTGCAAAACAAATACGGTGCTAGAATAAACTGCTTGTTTCTGCTGTAACTCTTGCTACCATATAATTAAGTCTTTTGAGCAGATACGGGGACTAGAAAAATGTGTACCTCGCCCCTGGTCTGTACGTGCAAAATTTGGGGACTGGGACAAAGGTGAAAGAACAAAGTTTTCATTGTTGAAGTTTAGTCTGAAGAAAATGAGACCGTGCTGTAGCTGTGTGAGCCTCTATACTACAGTATATAGTAGTGTCCCACTTCTAAGTATTTTCAAACTTTTTTTTCCTTTTTTTCTAAATTAAAAAGGAGACTCTACAGTAGAACTTACTAATAAGTGAACTGTTTTAGTTGTCCATCATACTGTATTATTGGGGGTTAAAACACTTAAACTAACATGACAGAGGCTAGAGTAATTAATTAATCTTAGTCTAATCAAATAATTTTCTTTACAGTTCTTAATGTTACACACACAGAGACTGTTGCATAATCTCTCAGCCAAGTCAAATGTCAGGAATGGTAAATTCTGAAGAGGATGAATTTTCTTTATGACTGAATTTAAATTAAGCAAGGTTTTTTCATATGCTTACGCCCAGTGAAATCATGCTGTGTAGTAGCTTTCCATCTCTGTGACAGAGAGTCATATTCCTTCAAAATTGCCAGCTGTCTTCCTTAACCAATGAGCTGCACAGAAAGGATTCTTCCAGAGTTTGAGTGGTTCACCATGATGATAGATGTTTCTTGAAGTGCTAAACATGAAATACTTGTGTCTTCAAACCATTTGCTAGAAATAATTGTCAGCACTTCAGTGTGTGTCAGACACGTACATGGAGGGGTTAGGTATAAACAAGAAGATTGCTTATCGCTCCTATCATTTATGTGAGACACAACTCTTAATGATTAACTGCCATTTCTAGAGAATGTACCCTCCCTTGATAGGAGAACAATAAAATAATAATAATAATGTGATATTAAACATAAAAAATGGTTGGAGGGAAATTAAGAGAATTGGTTACAGTCAAATACACATGTCCTTGTAATCTTTGAACTTGTTGCAGAGCTGGGCAGGTTTGTGGGGGTGAAATACTGGAATGGCTCGGAAACATCTGATCTTGTGGATAACTCACTGCTTTTTATATGCAAGAGTCTAGAGAAATTAAAGCAGGGGGAGATTTCAAATGATAAGTGAAGCTTAAAGAAGTAATTCTGAACAAACCAACCTGAGCTCCTAAGCAGCAAGGAGGAGCTGGGAGTCTGAATCTCACCCTTTATTTTGCAAGGGTGCGTTCTCTTTCCAGCAGGAGAGAGCCACACGGTGCAGCTTGCTGTATGACCAATGTGTAAAGTTCTGCCTGATGACCAGCAGGCTGGACTGTAAGAGCAATCTGCATGGAAAGAAAGAACAGGGCTCTTTGCTACTTGCCTGTAATCTAGGGAAGGAAAACAAAAGACTTCCACCAATTGCATTTCTACCTGCCCAGCACTTCAGAAGTGAAGGCAGCACGGAGGTAGCTGGGCTGGCTGTAACACAGCAGGGTAGACTCCGTGGGTGCTAGAAGGTGTGAAGAGCAGCTGAGTTACTTTGGTTTATGCCTCCCACGATGTACGAGAAGCCTCTGGGAAACACAGGACGTGTACCTACAAGTCTGCGTGCCATGAACTTTAGGCCCTAATTTCAAAGAAGCAGGTGCTTGGTAAAGCTGAATATATGGCTTCTAGAGAGACCATCCCTCTCAACGTAGCTGGAGGTCGGTAGGGTGGCTGAGCAAAATGAGAAGAGACTCTATAAGGGAGGTGACTGGGCTTCTCTTCTTACTCTCTGTAGGTTTTTGGTTCAACTACACACAGGTCTCCCAGAGGGAGTTCAACAGAAGTGTTGCATCCTGCTGAGTCTATGTGTTAAAAGCAACGTGGCAAAAAAGAAAAAAGTTCACTGCAGCATCTCTTAAAAATATTTCTCTTCTTTCCAGACTGACTCCAAAGATTGGGTTCCCCTGGAGTGAAATCAGAAACATCTCTTTCAATGACAAGAAGTTTGTTATAAAGCCTATTGACAAGAAGGCACCAGTAAGTACACGTAGAATGGATTTCTGGATACCACATATGAACAACTAATACTGTTTCAACTCAGAGTAAAGTAGTCTTTGGAGAGGAGAAGGCTGCAAGTATTCTAGACGCAAAATAAGCCTCAGCATTTAGGGTGTATTTGGATCTGTCTTTTTCCATGCAGCATAAATAAAGGGCTTATGGTGATATCTAGCATGGAGAAAGACAAGGATTTTACAATTGTGGGGTCTATTTTTTGTAGCAAACTAGGTAGCCTTATGCTTAAATCTGAGATTTTTTGCTAGTTCTGAGAGTCTTCTGTGTAGCCAGATTATACCGAGACTAGTCCTCTCCCTGTTTCTCGCAGTGCACGGAAACTGGTGGGTAACTTTTTTTGGTTATTATTCATTAAAAAAAGAAAACAAACCACAAAATTAATTCAAACGCTACTGCCAAACCACATGGATACATATGGCTTCCTATCTTAATGCTCACTGCTCACTTGCACACTACTGAAAGAGTAAAAGCCAGAGTTAAGGACTGTGGTGTTCACTGACCTTCTTGAATACTAGGATAAATGGCAGGGATATGATTTCTGTGGAGAACTGAAATGTAGCTACCTGCAGATGTGACTTTTCAACACTTAGAAATGTTTTCAGAATTATTTTAGTGAAGAATTGACACCTTACTTAGACCTGATGAGAACATAAAGTGAAATAACTCATATAGGTGGATCTTATTCT
This sequence comes from Apaloderma vittatum, assembly GCF_000703405.1. NCBI lineage: Eukaryota > Metazoa > Chordata > Aves > Trogoniformes > Trogonidae > Apaloderma > Apaloderma vittatum. The sequence goes on from NW_009701864.1 coordinate 19,347, forward strand.
GTCAGTCTTTTGCAATTATTGGAATAGTTGAGAAAGGTCTCCTCTTCTTTTCCCCCACCCCAGTACTTGGCCTTAGGAGTAAGTACAGCCCTGCAAAATAGTAAGTAGTTTGGCTTTGGCAAAGGGTGATGCCTTATAAATCTATTTACCACAAAAAGATCCTCCCAGGAATTTAAAGGATACTAATGCACAGTGTGCTGCAGGGCTTTCCTCTGGATAACAACCTGGATTTTGAGGGGAGAGGAGCTTCTTTCTGTCATGCTGTTAGTGAAAGCCAACAAAACTCACAAGAGCTAGAAGGCGGATCTGTCAGACGTGATCTTCTCAGTAGAAGAGTCCCTCGGGCCTGTTGTACACATTATGGAATATTAATCTCCTGCTTATGGATCACAGCTTCCCATCCACACCCTGACAGTAAATCTGACGGAGTTTGAAATAGGAGACTTGCAAGAGGTGTTAACATTGAAAACCTCAATTATGTTTCCTTCTTCCGTGTCAATTGTCCTTCTCCCTCTGGGTGGTGTTACGTTTAAAGCTATGCCTGAAAGAAGAATTGACCTGGACGCTAGTTCTGAGCATTCAGGAAGTTGTCTGGGCCTTTTAGTGTGCTTGGGTCTCCTTTTAAAAAGGCAAATGTTATAAGTACAGCAAAATACTCAGTTCACTCAAGATGTGGGTTAGAAGCTCCTCTTTAATTTGGAGCATTCTACGTGTCAGTGTTTAAATGGACATTAATGTAATGGGTAGAATCCTGTGGCCCCTTGGCCAGAATAAGCTTTTTAATTTTTAGGCCTGTCTGCCCACATACTCCAACATCTTCAGCACATTATATTTAAAATACTAAGCTGCAGTACTCCCAGTTGCGTGAGGCCAGGGAGAGGCTGGGGATGAGGAAAGGAGGGGACTCCTTTATGTTCCCGTGTGAATGTTTTGTCCCTTGGTTATGGCCTTAAGTGACAAATGCAACCACTGTCCATGCCCTCGGTATTTACTTCCATGTAAGTGAACCCTGCCTCAGGATAGGACCTGTTCATTGCAATAGAATCATAGAAAGGCCTAAGCTGGAAGGGACCTTAGAGATCATTTTAATCCAGCCTCCCTGTCGCCAGGGACACCACCTGTCCACTAGATCAGGCAACACATGGGGACCAAATGGGAATTGAACCCACGACCTTGGTGTTGTTAGTGCCACACTCAACTGACTGAGCTAACGGGCCCCCTAATGTACACAAACTGTTTGATTTTAAAATTACTTGCCAGAAGTAGGAGGTCTGATGAAGAGCTCACAGGTAGAGCAAGCATATCAGACGCGCACAGCTCGGAACAGCTCTGGCAGGATTTATTGAGGGAGCAGAACACGTGGCACTGGCTGCCTCTTCTGTCAGCAGATTCATGCTCATCTTCAGTGCTTGAAGAGCTTTTTGTTGCTTCTGGTGTAACTTCTAGTTGTCCCAGAGAAAGCCACAACTTGTGCGTCTGAGCTCAGATGATTAAAAACCAGGGTCACTGCTGCCATCCAAAAGCACAGGACGTGCGTGCCCTTTCTCAGTTCCACCTCTTGCTGAGTGAGGTGATCCACAGGAGAGTGATTCCAAGGAATGGGCGCTGGCTGCTGGTGGTAACATGGCAGCTTGCCCACTGCCCATATCCCCGCATGCACAGTACACAAAAGAAGGCACAAAGGTGAGGAGTTTGTTCAGTGTGTGAGTTTAGACTGTATTGTCAGCGTGTGTGGTTGTGGACTTAGAAAAATTGTCAGGCAGGTAATGAAACTGGCCCTCTTTATCCTTTTCTGAGCAGATTCACTTCTAGAAGATCCAGTCTGGTGTATGGTTTCTATAAAAGCATGGTTATAACATAGATGATAAAAAATCTGGGGCTGTTCTTGCTGAACCAAGAATTTTAGAATATCCTGTATTTTGCTACTGCCTGCAACCCAATATTCAAAATAACCCAAAATAGCTTTCATTTGACACTTTTGTAACAGCCCAGGTCAACTTAACTAGGAAATGTCACAGAGAGGAAGGAATGGCACTGGAAGGTTTGTTTTTGTTCTCTAAAAAAAATGAAGATGATGCCTTGAATATTGATTCAAATAGATCAGGAAATTCTACAAAGTTACTTTAATAGTCTGCAGTACACATTTGGTTTCATGTTTTATCTTTTAATTTCAAAACCATGCAAACTTTAAAACTAACTACTCAATACTGAGCCGCCCAGATTTTTACCTGCCAACTTAGACTCTCTGCAACATTTCCAAACTCCACAAAGTCTCCTCTGAATGGAGATTGTTAGTTTTCTCTAAAAGGTGAAGTTAGCGGCAAGATGATCTGTCTGCAGTTAGCTGGCAGAAGAGAGAGCGTGCTTGGAGAACTGACTGTGTGGTGTCTCTCTTCTAGGACTTTGTGTTTTATGCCCCTCGACTGAGAATTAACAAGAGGATCCTGCTGCTCTGCATGGGCAACCACGAACTGTACATGCGGCGCAGAAAGCCCGACACCATTGAGGTGCAACAGATGAAAGCCCAGGCCCGGGAGGAGAAGCACCAGAAACAGCTGGAAAGGTGAGCTTGAATACAGACAGCAGAGATGGGGTGGCAGAGAGAAATGACACTGAGCCTCCAGGGTTCAACAGGCGGGGGCGCCAGCCGCTGACATGGGTTTTGCTTAGGCGAGGCCATGAGCCTTCGTAAAGTGTTCATAAGGCGCGTGTGCGGCCCCAGAGCTCTGGCTTATAGGGTGGAGCTCGGCATGTCCTGCAGCGGGGCCTGTGACCACTACTCCAGTTGCTCGGGCTTGTAGTCCCCTGTCCCATGTGCAGCCCTGAGAGCTGCACAGAAGCGCGTGAGTAAATGCACAGCGGGCTCCTGTGTGGTGGCACACACCTAGAGAGAGCGATTCTCCTGGCTCTTGAGTGTCAGGAGCTGATTTATGTGTCAGACCATGCGATGCTTGGGAGTAAGGGAGAAACCTTGACAAGTGAGAGAAGACGGGGCTGGGGCTGCTCTTAACAGGCAAGGACAAAGGATTAGCAATTCCATTGTACTTGTATCACTAGCTACAGGTTGCTGATGATTCGAGAAATCATGTTGCTTTTCTCCTGCGTTTGTGGCTTGTTTGTGTTCATTCCCGCAGTGCTCTTGTTTTCATATTTCCTTGACTTTCCTTATGACAGAAGTAAAAAGTTACATCTCCTCTGCTGTGCAGTGGAGAGTCCTGGTTCTCTCTCTCTACACCTACTAGTTGTTTGGTGTTCTAAATTTCTGTGGTGGGCAACAAAATTACAAATGTTTTTATGAAATGGGATATCTGAAACTAAGCAAAAATTCTGAAGTAATGAAGAAACAGACTGTATGTATTTCTGTCTTCTGGTGCTTGTTTTGTGGTGGTCACTTTTTCCTGAGCTACCTGGAGAGCTGCCCAGCCAACTATTTTGTCTGGCTGTAGCTTAGGTTTGAAAATGAGCTTCAAGCATGAAATCTGTTTCTAACAGGCAACAACTAGAAAATGAAAAGAAGAAGAGGGAGACGATTGAGAGGGAGAAAGAGCAAATGTTGCGAGAGAAGGAGGAGCTGCTGGTGAGGCTACAGGAGTATGAGGTGAAGACTCAGAAAGCAGAGAAAGGTAAAGTACTTGTGTGTTGTGCTCCATAGAAGGGTTATATGGGTCACTGCCAATGCCCAGCCTAAATCTGGTGACGCAGGGATCTCTTGGCAATATCTTACTAATATCTACCCGTATGGATAAATACACATGTGTGCACACACTGCTGAGATCATCCAAAGTACAAGAGTAGCATCAAATCTGATCATTGTATGTGAGCACAAACTCTGTTTAGCCCTGTTGTTGCTAAGAGGCTTTAAGTAGCATAGCCTCTTCCAGCAATGAGCAAGAGTTTGGCTTACAAGTACTTTTTACTTAACTCCTGATAGAAAAAGTACTTTGGGAACAAGTCTTTCCAGTGAAACAGAAGCTTCTGTTTCAATGCACAAATGAGCAGGCTGGAACGGGGAACATCTGGTCCTTGCAGTAAACTGTCAATTAAGGGCAGGAACCCATGTTGGTGTTACAGACTTCAGTGCAAATATCTTGCAAAAGATGTAATTTTAATGTGTAGCTGACTTCTTCTGAATTCAGTTACTTGATGCATTATGCAAATAATTACTTTGAGGCGCACAGTGAAGGGGTATTGCAAGATGGAGTAAAGTGCTTGTCGTGACTTCTGCAGTTACCTCAGAGGCTGTCGTCCTTTCACTTGGGGCAGGCTTGTGGCCTAACCACATTGATCCATCTTTTTCCAGAACTCTCGGATCAGATCCAAAGAGCCATTCAGCTGGAGGAGGAGAGGAGACGAGCCCAGCAGGAAGCAGAGCGCTTGGAAGCTGATCGTTTGGCCGCTCTGCAGGCCAAGGAAGAGCTGGAGAGACAAACTATGGACCAGATAAAGAGCCAGGAACAGCTGGTAAGACCCAGTCATTTTGAGGATAAGATCCGCAGACACTTACTGTGCCCTTTGAGAAAGGCAAAGCTGTGTTCTCTGGGGAACGATGTAGTACCAGACCATGTGATACCATCATTGTGACACTGGTTTCTATCATGCTCAATCTTTTTTTTCGTTCCTAATTGCCTATTCAGTCTTTTATTACAGTGGTGTGTAACGCTTGGATCTTTTCTCAGTTAAGAGTGTTTCTTTTTTGCATTTGGTTTTTTGGGTGGTGTTTTAAGAGGCCTTATAATTCTAGTTTTATTATTCAACAGGCTACAGAGCTTGCAGAGTATACAGCCAAGATTGCGCTTCTTGAAGAGGCAAGGAGGCGTAAAGAGAGTGAGGTCGAAGAGTGGCAAATCAGAGTGAGTATCTGGCTTTACAAAAAGTTCGGTGCTTGAGCAGAGCATACTGTGGTGCTTAGCCTGGTATGACCTCTCGAAACGTGGGGATAAACGTGTACACCAGCAGAGAAGGGCAGACTTGTGCTGAATGTGCAACATATCTGCAAAACACCTTTCTTCCAACAAGCCTTCACTAAAAATTCAAAATGGAAGCCTGTATAAAACCTAATCATCTTGGAGCCATGGTGGGGAAGGGGTGCACATATAAATGATGCATTTAATCCATAATGTAATGCCTGGAAATGTTACATCAATCAAGAGAAGACGCTGCGAATGCAGGTACCAGTCTTGAGGAGTGTGGGTGCTTGTCAGTGGCTTCCTAGTACTTTGGTTGGGAGAGTTCAATAATTTGACACACTAAAATCAAAACCAACCCACGCAAGGCTCAGAATTCCTCATGCTCCCAGCATCCTCTAATGAGCGCTGTAGACCGTGTCAGAGGGCAGAACCTCTGAAGCAGCAAGGAAGCAGAGGGCCTAGTGTGTAGGTGTATTAAAAACACCAGTGTGGGAATCTAAGTTCTTGCTCTGTGGAACCCGTATTTACAGCTGACAGCTCTTCCAGTGGAGAACACGATGAAGGTAACTGTAGCTTCCCACAGAATTGCTTTTCCTACATTCTGATTTATTGGAAGAAGATTTTTCTGTTCAGATCCTCCTACACATTACACAGTGGGTGATGACAGCATTGCTTGTGACAGAAAAAGGTCTCCTGCATAATGATTGTAAGAGAGTACTGTCAGCTGCAGAGATTGAATTCCTTCTCTCTTACTTCTCATGGTAGATTTAAAAACCTGGGAAAATAAGCGTCGATGTGTTTGTTCAGCTGGTTTAAGACAAAAAAATGCATTTTAAATGTTTTTCCCTCTTTTCCCAAAGGCCAAGGAAGCCCAGGAGGATCTGGTAAAGACAAAGGAGGAGCTGCACCTTGTAATGACTGCTCCACCTCCACCCCCACCGCCTGTCTATGAGCCAGTGAACTACCATGTCCATGATAACCTGCAAGACGAAGGATCTGAGTACTCTGCCTACAGCGCAGAGTTCTCCAGTGAGGGGATCCGAAATGACCGCAACGAGGAGAAACGCATCACCGAAGCAGAGAAGAATGAACGTGTACAGAGGCAACTGAAGGTAAGATAACGTTTGGAGAGATGTGTTAATTGAAGCAATCGTTCCTGGAGAACAGTTCACTTAATCACTTGGATAAGCAGACAGAGCATGATAGCTTCTCTTCAGTTACAGTTCGTATAGGGAGTTTGAATGAAAGACAAGGTCTATAAAGGCTGTTCTCATTGCTCAGGCTTTGACATTGCCTGTACCCACATCGCTGATCTGTCCAGTCATCTAACTACTGTCAGGTCTCACCAAAGAACACACTGTCACGTGCTGAAAGTTTCTCATGTATAATCACAAAATCACAGAATGTCAGGGATTGGAAGGGACCTCAAAAGATCATCTAGTCCAGCCCCCCCTGCCAGAGCAGGATCACCTACAGTAGGTCACACAGAAACACGTCCAGGCAGGTTTTGAATGTCTCCAGAGAAGGAGAGTCCACAACCTCCCTGGGCAGCCTGTGCCAGTGCTCTGTCACCCTCACAGTGAAAAACCTTTTCCTAATATTTTTGTGGAACCTCCTATGTTCCAGCTTGTACCCATTGCCCCTTGTCTTGTCATTGGACATCACAGAAGAGAGCCTGGCTCCATCCTCCTGACACTCCCCCTTGACATATTTATAAACATGAATGAGGTCACCCCTCAGCCTCCTCTTCTCCAAGCTAAAGAGACCCAGCTCCTTCAGCCTCTCCTCATAAGGGAGATGTTCCACTCCCTTCATCATCTCTGTGGCTCTGCGCTGGACTCTCTCAAGCAGTTCCCTGTCTCTCTTGAGCTGAGAGGCCCAGAACTGGACACAATATTCCAGATGTGGCCTCACCAGGGCAGAGTAGAGGGGCAGGAGGACCTCTCTTGAACTACTAGCTTACCGCCCTTCTAATCCACCCCAGGATGCCATTTGCCTTCTTGGCCACGAGGGCACATTGCTGGCTCATGGTCATCATGCTGTCCACTAGAGCCCCCAGGTCCCTTTCTCCTCCAGGTCAGGCCCCAACCTATACTGGCACATGGGGTTATTCTTTCCCAGGTGCAAGACTCTGCATTTGCCCTTGTTGAATTTCGTAATCTGTATTTAATGCTCTTTATATTGCAGGCGCTGACAGATGAGCTGGCGCAGGCTAGAGATGAAAATAAGAGGACCCACAATGATATTATCCACTCGGAGAACATGCGCCAGGGACGTGACAAGTACAAGACCCTACGGCAGATCCGGCAAGGCAACACCAAGCAGAGAATTGATGAGTTTGAGGCAATGTAATGGTGCTTGTAGCAAGAAGGCAGGACTGTGGGAAAGGCAGATCTTAATGCTGTGTTCTTGTTTTGGGGGGTTTGTTGTTGTTTTGTTTTTTTTTTGTCGTGTTTTGTTTTTTCCCTGAGGAGGGGTCACTATGACATTTAACAAATGTTCTCTAAACCCAGAGGTGTTTGAATCTCCCTTTTATTCCACACCTTCTATTAAATTTGGTATAGTTAAAAACTCATCGTACCACTGATCCTGGTAACTTGCTCATGCCTTTGCTTAGTGCCAAAAGGCCTTACGTCACATCTCTCTTTAAGCAAGACAAATTTTAACAGGCCGTGCTTCTAGTAGAAGATACGTGTCCTGTGCAGGTGCTGGATTCAGCTTGGTCTAAAAATAAGCAACTGTGGGTGAATTTTGTGCCATAAGTCTTTGTATGATTAGTTATAAAGTCCAACAGCTGAGAAGATAAGTTGTAGAACTTGGGATTTGCAAGCACCTGTATGTATGTGTGTGCACGTGTGTTTGTACACCCTCTGTTTTTCCCCCTTTGTCTTGATGCTCACATTCCCTGCCCACCCCAACGCACACAGAACTGACAGCACCTCAGAACGACTTGGTGTAGAGATGAGGCGTTTTCTGGTTTCTATTCTCAAACTGGAGAAGTTCTGTAGTGACGGCTCAGAAGCGTGGCATAGGGACACTGCTACCCTCCTTGTATAACAACTAGGCAAATATTCTGCTGGAATCTAATACACTACTGTGTTTGCACTCCAGCTTCAATACTGATCAGTTAGAGTGTA
>NW_009701865.1:0-1574 GCF_000703405.1 Apaloderma vittatum
ATGTTCCCGGGAAAGTCTCTGGGCTATTCGCTTTGTCGAGTCAGGAATGAGTGGAGAAAGGAGGAAAAGAACTTGTGGGTTGTTTGGGGAGTGGGGTTGGTTTTGTTTGGCTGGTTCTGGGGTGGGGTTTTTCTGTTTTTGTTTGTGGGGCGGTTTTCTTGCGTGCGACACTTTTCTATTTTAAATTCAAATTTTAAACGAGCACAAATTTTGAAAGCAGCCGTTTGGGTCGTTACAGTCTTCTGCTGAGATAGAAGGTTCCTTTTGCTGCCCCGGATCCCCAAACATGTCATCCCAATCAGGTGTACTCGACCCTACCGAACTCCAGGTGAGACCCTTGCTGGGTTCCCGACCCACTCAAACCAGTGGGTGGGCCACTAGTCACCCAGTTGTCTTCAACTCCGTTTCATCGGCTCCAACAAACTCGGTGGTATCGATCGAGAGTATAAAACAGAGAGAAAACCAGAACGAGTCTGCCAACGAACAGATTATTCCAAGGCAGTGATTTAAGTTGCTCACCCGTACTGTTTTAAACACATCATTTAAGCATCCTCCCACAAACAAAAAAAAAAAAAAGAGGAATTCAACAAAAGTCCTTAAAATAAAAAGAGGACTGGCAATACTCGCTCGATGAAACGACTCAAGAGGACTCACAAATTTGTCACTGAAGTTCCAACCTTTAGACCTAGGACAGAATCCGCGGGGCTTTTAACAGGCAGTCTTGTGCCAAAACCCATGCTGCTGGAAGGACTACCCCTGGTCAGATACAGATCTGTGCCACTCCTTTTCTTGCCGAACTTAATTAATTAACATGGAGAAACAATTATTCGGGTCACCCGTCATAGCCAGTGAAGTGGGCAACAAGAAACAGTGTGTTATCATTTTGAAATGAACCAGAACCAACCGCGGTTTGCTCTTTTATTACCTGAGCTGACTAACAGATATAATATATGGAAAGAATAGAATATTTTTTTTTTTCTGTCGCAAAGAGGACGCGTATTTAGAAGCTTCTGAAGCGTCTGGCAGAGGGCTGTGGATTTCAGTGTGGCCCACAGTGATCTGGGGCCCCAGTTTTGCCTAAGGAATAAGGCAGGGGCACAAAGAACGAAGCCGGGGTGGGTGGATGACAGGAGACCTTGCAGAGGCAAAGTCAGCTCTCGGAGCATCATCCCCTTCTTGCCACAGTAAAAAAAGAGATGAACGATTCTCCCGACACAAATGCCAAGAAAAAGAAAAAAAGGTCCCCAAACCGCTTTACTCCGAGGGACATCCCTCCGTTTAACAGCCTGGATTTACTGCGGGACAGCCTCACTTTGGGGGCTGCTCCCCGCGGTGCGAGGGGCGGCGGGACGGTGGTCCTGGCCCTGAGTTCCTTTGGCCGTACCGGAAAGGTAGGGTCCGGCCTGCCTGGAAACAAAGACAAGGGAAGAGACAAATAGCCGGAGAAATTATTGAATTATTGTCTCCATCCTTCTTGTGGTGGGGATGCCAAAGTCTTCTTTGGTTTCCGATCTCCTTTAAGCGCCATGCGAATAAGGATAAAACAAAAGCCAAGCTGCCGTCAAAGCAACAGT
>NW_009701865.1:1734-4097 GCF_000703405.1 Apaloderma vittatum
CGGGTGTCAGCGAATATGTCGGTGCTGACCCCGCCTGGCTGGGAAACACCGGCAGCCTCGACAGCTGCGGGAAAGCGCGGAGCCCTTTCTGCTTTACCTTGCCGTGGGTTTTCCAGCACCACTGTGTGACCGGTCGTGGGGAGAAGGACTCGGCGGGGGAGAAGCGCTGCGGGGTGAGCGGGACCGGGCGCGAGGGGAGAACGGAGAGGTTCGGGAACACCGAGGCCGCGGAGTTGTCGTGAAGCGGGGCTGGCGATCATCGTCTCCAGGCAGGGGGGGTTGGCTCCCCTTGGAGAGGGCCTTTTGAGCTTGAAGATCCGTGCTCAGGCATTAGAGATCAACATCCCGGGGCGGAAACAAACAGGGGGCTTCGTTTTATTTTATTTTACACGAGGTCCGTCCGCACGGCGTGGCTCCTCTTTGCTCAGTTAAGCCATGCAATTGTTTTTCTCTCTATCCCACGAAAATCTTTGTTTTTCTTAGTTTTCCTCTCGCTCCGCCTCCGATAAGGAAATGAGCCTTGTCTAGACATCCAGAGCACCTCCTCCTCCCCCGTGGGCAATGCATGGGGCTCGGCTCCAGCTTCCTAATCTTCTCCCGCCGGGGCCCAGCCGGGGAGACACGCGGATCCGCTGACCCGAGTGGGGAAGGGGAGAGACCTCGGCTCCCCTCCGCTGCTCCGCCGCCCCTGCCCATGGCCCTCTCTGGCGACAGGGCGGCTTTCAGAGACTGAGGGCGGGGGGTGTTGGGGCAATACACCACTACCCCGCTGCTCTCGATATCCCTTCTGCCTTCCCAAGCACGTAATTAATAAACCCCTGAGCGCCTTTACCGGTGGATGCAAACCGGAGCAACCGGTGCCCGCCGTCCTCCTCAGCGCCCATCCGGGCCGCAGCCGGGCACGGAGCGGTTGTCCCCGCGGTATCGGCCCCGCTCCCGAAAGCGGAGTTACAAACCCTGCTGCATCCGAGCAGGGGCAGTCGCCTTGTATGAACCCTCTTAAATTAAATCCTTTGTTATTTCTTTACCCGTATATAGAGAACACGCCATCTGCACAGCGGAGTTTGTTTTCTAACTAGGAAATCCATGTGTTTGTCGCTAGTGTCAGCCTGTTGTGGCAGAGACACCTCATTATGCTTTCAAAGTACCTCTTTATTCCACCCTGCTTTGCGTAAAAAGCTTCTTGGTGCCTTGCGTTCTGGCAAAAAAAAATAATCAAAACAAAAAAACCCACCAAAAACAACCCCCCAAACCAAAACAACCTCAAAACCGTGCGGCTAAGAGCTGCCAGTGATCTCCGCACACCTCGTAACCATCTTTAATCAGGATTAGAGCCCAGTTTCACCGTCAGGTTTCAAACAGAGAGCCCGCAGCCTCCCTCCAAAACGTTTCTCGGATCCCTGAAAAGCAAAGGTGAAAAGCTGATCCCGTGGAAACGAGGGACGCAGCTTCTTCCCGGCCCTTTTCTCACCTAGCCAAAATCACGACGGGAACGAGACACATGAGACAGAAACCCTCGGAAACCTGCCAGGAAACCTAAAGTCCTGACGAACAGGAGGGACGATTTCAGAGCACCTTGGCGTGAGTGACAAGCTCTGACCTTGCGCACTTTTGCGCGGCCACGCAGACCGGGCAGGGACAACGCTCAGTTTTTAAGCAATTGTTTGGTGCAATGATGGAGGGACCACAGTTTTGCTGGGTTTTTTAAAAATTATTTTTATTTTGCAAAAGCCTCCAGGCTGCAAGGACAGATCTGTACGCGGCCCCAGCTGCTGTTTACCCAGCAGAGCATCGAGCTGAGCTGCTTCTCTCCCAGCCGGGATAACCTGGTATTTGCATCCCATCCCTCCTCCTTCCGTTATTTCCCCGTCTCTCCTTCGAAACCCTCGCCTGTGCAGAGGGCAAGAACCCCATCCCTCCATCCTTCTTTAATTAGAGAAGAGCTTCATTGCCGCCTGCCTATCTTAACCACATCTCTCTCGGAGCCGGTGCCCGACTCTCCAGCCCACTGCAAGGCAACCCAGGGGGGCTGCTGTCGGCTTGAACGCATTCCCGTCTCGGGAGGGGTTAAAATATTTTTTTTCTTCTTCCTGCCTCGTAGAGAAAAAGAGCTCGTCCTATGTAAAGAATCGTGTTCATCCGCTCGAGCAGGGTCGTAAGAGCGCCCGTTGAAGTCTTGCGAGCGCACCGCTACTTTATAAAGCGGTGGCCACAGGGCTCCCCGGCTCCTCTTCTCTGCAACTTTATCCGATTTTCAGCTCTGCTTTCAGGCTTTTTTTTCCCCCTCCTCTCTCAATTGACTCTGTCTTTCGGAGCAAACCTTGTTCCCAGCGCTATTTCTGGGGCGGGGGCATCTCCCCGTA
>NW_009701865.1:4143-17418 GCF_000703405.1 Apaloderma vittatum
AAAAAAAAAAAAAAAAAGCCGAGGCACCAAGACAGAAGCTCAGGTACCCGAGATCCAATTTCACAACAAAAACATCTCAATGTCACCTACACCGAGGAGGTGGCTTCTTGGAGCAAAATGCGAGGCATTTTAAACCCATTAGGCATCTCCCCGATGCAAATCCAATGGTGGGAAGAGAAAAAGCTCTATTAAGACCCGAGAGCTGACAATTAGATTATAGTCCAATTGCCAGTGGATAATGTGCTAAAAGCTTTCCCACTCAGTGTAACTCCTCACTGAAAATTATTCACACTTTGCAGGCTGCTGCACTCCTGAACGGGAGACGTCTTTGTTCACGGAGAGCGCGAACGGCCGGGCATAGCTCAACACGGACAGGCAGGAGGTCTCGCAGGCAAGAGGATCATGAAACACATCCATCCCGATCCAAAGCCGCAGAGTAAATCTGCTACTTGGTGCAAGCTCACGACTATAGGTGCGGCTATAGGTGGGGAAACACCTATTCAAACTTGAGGGGCTGTATACACGCTGGATACGTTTGCAATTAAATGCCTCTTTCATGTGCAGAAAATATACATTTTCCATATAAATTTAAACTTCACGCTTAATGGAACATTTTTATTTAAAAAAAAGCGCCGAGTTTTGGTCCTCCACTGATTTTTTTTTTTTTTAATTTAAAACCATCCCTAAAAAGCTGACGAATTTTTCTATAACAGTTTGTATTCCTAACAGCGTTAAGACTCCGGATGTGATCATTTAATTCAAATACACCAAAAATCTCTTGAAGGTTTTTAAATCAGCCACCCAGCAAGCTGCAAGGAATGCCCCAAACCTTTTTCTGGCAGTTGATTCTGTGTCTGCCCCCATCGACAGGGAGGGAGGCTTGCCCCCCACTCCCGGGGCAGGGGGACCTCTGCCCCGGGGGTGGGGGAGAAGCCTCCCTCCCCCCGCGGTGGGGCAGATGCTTGCACCCCTGGGAAAAAAGAGGCTCCAGGGTGTCCACACAGCATCTCATCCCACTCCAGTGTCTAAGAGAGGGAGGGGATTTGCCTTGGACCCCTCCTTCAGTTTGGCTTCCCCACAGCAAGATGGGGTAAGGCGAGGTAGCAGGGCCTTCCTTCCTCCACACAGCACAGGATCTCTGCTCCCTTTCATAACACCTGTGCCAGAAATCATAATATCTTTAAAAAAAAAAAAAATTAACACACAAGTTTGTCTTGCTCAGCTTTCCCAATATCATTGAATAGAGAACTATGGCAAAACAACTCATCCTCACCAGCACCCAGAAAAGCCTAGATCCCTTCAACACACTGTGTGCCTGCAGTGACCATGCACCTGCTGTGGATTTCGGGGTTTAAAATGACAGTCAGGGGCATTACAAAAAGCCATGTGATCTTTAACTCCCTGCTCTTGCACATCCATTTTATGCTTAATTTCTTATGAACCCTCCCACCTGTTTTGCAGAGTTAGAGAAAATACATGTTGAATTAATTGGCAGAACTAAGCAGAACGGCTGGCATGTTGGAGGGATGGCTAGGTCCAGAAAGGCTCCTTCACTAGTCTTAAAAAAAAATAATAATCAGAGAATATAAAATTTTCTATCTACAGTCCAGCTACAGTCAGAGGGGACTGCATTTCAATGGCTTGCAGAAAGATTTGCTTGCCCAGTTTCTTTAGAGAAAAGGCATTTTTACTTTCTTTACACACAAAGCATTTCACAGCACTCTCCAACAACTTATAAGTAATAAAATGTGAATTGCTTAGTGGATGGGAATATCAATCATCAAAAACATGTGTGTGTAGGTATATATATCTACGCACATACACCTGCAGTACCATACATGTAAACTTGCCCAGCAGTGCCTTATTGAGGTGCCTTCCATGAATCAATTAATTCGAGCAAGCCGCAATCTGTCACAGTGCAAGATTTACTGTAAGCTGAAACCACGGCTTTGGACCAAAATTTTAGTGGAAAATAAGATTTCTGTATTTCTGTACTCATTTTAAAGATGTAAAAATGGATGTTGTTTGTGCGGAAGCTACTTGCCTGGGTAACTGAAAAAAAAAAATCTCTTCTAGCTCATGACTTTTGAAGTTTCCCTGAAACTATCCTGTCCTGACTGGCAAATGTACATCTATTTGTCTCTCCTAGAGACAGGACTGAGCTCATTCTTGACTCTCAGCTTGAAGATCCTGGCCAACTGCACAACTGTGATGGTTCCCTTTACTTTCATCAGGTATGGCAATCCTTCCAAAATTTTGGACTTAGAGTTTCCAGAAGAGATGTCTCTGCAATTTTTTTGTTGGTTGACACAGATCCACGCTTACTGAGTGATGTGATCGTGCAGTGGGACTGCTTAGAAAATGCACTTAACCTTCTAAAACTACTGATTTCCTTCTTTCTTTTTCCTTTTTTTTTTTTTTTTTTGGTATCTGTGACAGATAGTTTGAGTGAATCTGTTTAAATTTAGTCTTCATTCAGGCCATCTTGACTTTTATCATATTAAATATTTTTTGGAAACTTAAATATGTAATAAATAATGACTTTCATGTTTTATTATGCATTTGGAATTTAAATAGGTCTTTTGATGCTTAATTTTTTTAATTGCATATTTAAAAGGTATTAACAAATAATATATTGCCAATTAAAAGTATTTAAAACAGATTCAGCTAGATAGTCTCAAGAAGCATTTTTTTTTAAAAAAAAAAGGAACAACTTTATACAGCATTCAATCTTTAGATGATCATATGCACATTATGAGAAACAGCCATTTTTTCCCTCAACTTTTGCAGGATCAGTAGGAGAATTTCAGAGTTGCCTGTAATGGTGATATGAAAATAGGAACAGCGGGAAGTGTGGGGAAGGATAGAAACCTCAAGAACTAAGAAAAAACATTTTCTGGCAAATACTAAAACTTTTTTTTTTCTCTCCTTTTAAATAGAAGAGTCTCTGGTTTTGGGTCTCCACTTTGAAATGTCTTGGGTGTTACTTACTTCATCTAGATTTATAGTTCCTCGATGCTTCTTTTGTTGTGTCCAAAGTTTTGTCCCAAAATATCCGAAGCTAAGAACCTAAAATTAGAAACTGCCTCTGAAACTGCTGACCCCTGCACATTTCCCCTCGGTGAACATGGAGCAGTAGGAATACACCCAAAGACAACGAGTTTTGCTTTGAGGGCCGGCAGCAGAAAGAATTAATCAGCTATTATTAGCTATTTTCCAGAAACTTCAAGTAGTGGGCGCTTTTTCATTTTTACGCTAGTGAAGCTGCTATATTTTGTGTCCCGTGGCCCTCCCAGTAGATGAGAAGAAAAATGCTAGTTTGGAAAAAATCAAAAAAAATAAAAGAAAAGAAACTTAGAAAACAAGGAGATAAGGTGAATGCAGAACAAAGACATTTTCGCTTCTGGCCTAGTGAGCTCAGAAAGTAACGTCACAATTTACAACTCTGCCAGATCATACTGAGCAGCTTGTAATGAACCTTGTTGTAGGGTGCAGGAGCAGCCCTGTTGTCACAAAGAAATTGCTCTGGCAGATCTGCTGCTGCCTGAAGCCTGACAGCCGTGATCACCAGACTCATCCAGCACTGTGGAAGCGGCTGCCAGATATTCCTGGCTTATTTCCACACCGTAAGGATGGAGGAAGAAGCATTCCCACACCGTGGTGCAGTGAAAGGCATTGCTTTTCTTACTTTAACAGTACGGGGGACAGCATTGCGGGTGTTCTGGCACGAAAAGAAGGGGTTTTTTATTATTATTTTTTTTTAAAGCCTGCCATTTCGAAAGTATTCAGGATTAGGGCTTGGAAAACATATTTCAGTACCCATAACATACCACTGATTTATCTGGCAATGGCTAAGCTTGCGGTGGGAAACTCAGCTTATCTGAAATAACCTGGTCGTAAATAACGCTGGGGAAAGCAATTCACAAGTCAGTCTAATTCTCGACAGATGCTTTGCTGGAAGGCTGGCACTGAAAGGGTTTTCTTTTCAGCATCATGAAGACAACTGTATGAGCTAAGCCCTTGCTGCCCTGCCCGCACAGGTTTGCAGAAGCGGGCAGCTTGCTCCCATTAGCTGTATCAAAGCAAGGAAACCAGTCGACCTGGAATTTGCACCACAGAACATGGCTAAAAGCCAGGTAGCTTGCCATCAGCTTTTGGGCGGTGAAGATCTGGCCCCTTTAAAGTTAACTGTTCATTTAGCATGGATCAGAGAAGAGCTTGAACCCATGCTTCAGCTAAACCTTACCGAGCCTCTCAGGGATTTTTAGAAGGGTTTTAGAGCTTAACTTGTTGACTGTAGTGCAGTATTCACAGTCAATCTTAAAGCTTTCAGCAATAGTGATTGTGGTAATGAAAATACAAATCAGTTAGGCTTTTGGGTGACACAGAAATTAACATTTCCCTAGGACAGATATGAGATGACAAAGGTTTATACTTAATATAAATCAATGTGTAGTCTTTGCTAACGAGGAACACTTGTAATCTTGCAGCGCTCAAATTTGTTAGTTTAAAATATGGTTAAATAACAGTACATAAGGTGTTAGCATGAAGCCTTTTTCCAGGATACAAAGTTAGGCTGGGGCTTTCTGAGGTACAGGAAAGACTTACAAAATCCAATAAAATTGTGACTGCTGTAACTGTGAAACACAAATGACGCAAACATAACTCAACTAATAGAATAATACCTCACTGCACATGTTGCATAAACAATGAATAAATATGATCCACCACTGGCCTGGCTCTGCCTCTCGTGAGGGCTTTGGAGCAAGATCTGACTTTTCTCTATGTTGGTAGTTCCCCAAAACAGCCGAATCCCACCACGACATAGTTGGTGATGAGTAGCAAGGACAGCCTGGAGTTACGCTAGTAGTTGATTAGTTTCCTTGTCTTCATCTCTATCCACTGCTGAGGTCTGGGATAAGCTTAGCCCAATTAAACCAGCAATTTAGTTGGCCTCCACAGTAGCCTCTTTAAATTTAGGGTTCAACACTTTTCCTTTTTCTCTTTAAGAGATCTTTCTTTGACAAAAATCAGCCTGAAGCCATAGACTGAAATTCATCTGTAAGTGGAGTCAAAGTAAAACAGTGTTAGTTAAATAATTAATCTCTTTCACTAATTGAATAGTTTTTTCCATTAATGGAAATTATTATTTAACATGTTAGAAAACATATTTTACGTTGTCACTGTTTGGCAAGTTAAGGATTTGACCAAGAGACTAGGTCCCACGCAAGTTGAAATGAATGTGTTCCCTTTAAAAGTACATGGCATAACCTCTTCTTACACACCTAAGTTTATATTCCTCTTTCTTTCACAGAAACTTCTGAGCAAGTACGGAATACAGAACCTTTCAAAGAGAGCTGCCCAA
This sequence comes from Apaloderma vittatum, assembly GCF_000703405.1. Classification (NCBI taxonomy): domain Eukaryota; kingdom Metazoa; phylum Chordata; class Aves; order Trogoniformes; family Trogonidae; genus Apaloderma; species Apaloderma vittatum. The sequence goes on from NW_009701865.1 coordinate 9,509, forward strand.
GCAAAGTACAAGAAATAATGTTTTTATAAGTTTTTCTTCCTAGCACCAGGAACGCTATGAGTGCCAGCACTAAGACAAACCTTGTCTCTTTGAGATACTTGGATGTATGTGATCCTGTGGGAAGTGATATTTATGCTTATATAGTGCACAAAAAGCTAAAACTGTTCACTGCAATTAATGTGGATATCCTGAAAAGGCCTAGAATAAACGAGAATCAAAAAAAAATTCTCCATTTATCTTACTAGAACAGATTAGATAGATTTACTAAGAGAATAGTAAAACTGAGACTGGTACTATAAAAAAAACCAAACCAAACCCCGAAGATAATGGTGTACAGTAGGCTGCAGCAGAGGCGAGTGGGGGAAAGCCTGGACATATTTCACTGAGTACCTCAAAACAAGTGTTTTACACCAAAAAGTGAAAAACAAGGTTAATTCTGGAAAAAAGAAACATACATATTTGACACTTGCTAACAGAAAGAAAAATAAGACCAAAGGGTTGAGAGAGAGAGAAGATTTGGTGCTAAGTCCCAGGAGTGGGTACACTAGCTGAGAAAAAAAAAATAAAAAATGTGTGGCTTAAGCACAAGTAAATTTTGACAACCATAACGACAGCTTTGTATCTCAAGTGATGCCTCCACCCTTCCTTGGCCATGCTGCATTTGCTCTCCACCAGGATGAGACTAACTAGAACATGAGGCCAGAATTTACCGGTCTTAGACTCTAGTCCAGAATTGCAGCTGCTTTACGTTCAGGCTTTGTTTTGCCCCCCAAAAAAACGCAACAACACAAGCCCGCTGTGTAAGAGGCTTTGGAGTCTGCCAATTAAAAGCACTGTACGGAGGGTTGGAATTAGTATTGGTTATATCAGGGCATTTGGAAGACAACTTGATTTGTAGACTCTGAACTTTCACAAAGGAGAAGATTGAATCTATTCTTAAAGCTGGCATTGCTGCTTGCTAGCAGCTGATGACACTATCGTATACAATTAGGTCAGATTTCGGCAAACTTTTAAAATATTTTTGTTATCAAAGCAGCCAGCATTTGAACCCTTTCTTTCCTAAGCTCCTTTTCAAAATGTTGTGAGCCTTTTGCGTGGATGTGTTGCCAGGGGTTGGGAAAAGCACTTCTGCGTTTAACATGCACTCATGTTTTCAGCAAAAGAACGGCTGTATGAAATCTGTCACTTAATATTTGCAACCCGCATGGTATCCTTTTCTTCAGGATGACAAGAGAGATTATGCCCACAAATAAACATTCCCAATAGTATATTTGGGCTCTTACCACTTGGCATCTGTCAAACAACTTGCCATCGAGCTTTCTAAAATTGACAGTTTCAGTGGATTTCTGCTAAACGTTGAAAAATAGTTCTGCTGACCTCTTCTCTATTGAAGGTCCCGACGGCAGCTAAGGCAGCTGTCGAGTTTGCAGTATGATACAAGAGAAGAGGAATTAACCTAACGGCAATTGAATTTGGAAATGTCTTTAGAGAAGCCACCAACTGCTGCAGGAAAGGGAGTATTACTTCGTTTCGCTGTCACTAAAACAGATGACATGTGCTAATCTGTGGCGACTGATCCTCTCTCTAATGTGTGACCAGAGAACCAGAAGATCGAATGGGAACAGGCTGCAGTCACAAACCCAACACAATGGTCACCATTATTTTGCTGATCTTCTCCACTTACACCTGAGTGCATCCAGCTTTGAATACCACATTAACCTTCGTGTTTCTTGTCTGCCTCTAAAACGTGCTCTTTTGCCTGAAATTCTGTGCCCGTTTTGCTTTCAGTGGGGGTGATGGTGAAATTGCGGGAGCAGCACAAGCTTGTCCCACCAGCAGCAGTATGGGTGGCGGTGACGGGGGCTGAAGAAGCAGGTACTGCACAGGGAGGGGGATTTCTAACATACCCCTGTTGCTCAGCTTCTTTTTCTTCTGTTGTCACAAGTGTGCATTCTTAGAGCTGCCTCACGCTGAGGGCTGGAGAACCAACTGTCACAGGAATGAGATGGCTTTCACAGAAAAATCAAAAAGCAAAAAGAATCAACTTTTTAGTGCATTTGAAGCGAGCAAGCAAGAATTGTGTGGGCTACAGGACTAGAGAAGGGAGGTTGTACAGGCAGAGAGAGAGGAAGGGTTAGCTCTTTTGAAGGCCATCCTTTCTCTTTCCTGTCCTTTTTTAAACAAAAGAATTTTCAGTTTATTTAGGCACTGCCTAGGTCATCTGAATGCTATTTCATGGCTATTGCTGGCAGCCTATACTCCTTGACATGTGTAACTTGCTTTGGTTCTCATTTTGCTTTTAATTTTATGTATTGATTTATTTTTTTTAATGAAAAGTAATTTCTGCTGTGGAATGCCAGTGCTCTCTCAGAGCACGTAAGCTTTGAGGCAAAGCTGAAATATCGTCCCATTCAGAGAAGTTAATAAACATTCTGCAAGGCTCTTCTCACGGTGCATCACCATTTTATATTCTCAAGCCGCTGTTTAGCTGGAGACTTGCTAAGACCCAGAGGCCCTGGTGAACTTTGCCCAGCTATCCACAGCAGACGTGCCATACGTGATCCAGCAAAGAGGGGGTCATTTCAGCAGTTAACCATATTCCTGAGCCGAATTCATCATATCTTAAAATAGCCTCTCCTCGGGGCCATAAATCAAGGGGGAAGGATTGCAACCCTTTTGCAGCCAGACCAAGAGCAAATTATGCCAACAGGCTGCCCATAACCCAGTCATGTTTTTTTTGCTGACTTGTACAACTGACACCAGAAGCTGCGGTTCCTCACCAAGGCTCTTCACCTTGGTCCTCGCAACATGCCCAACGCCTTTACCCCCAAGCCTTTCTTTATTGACAGGTAGAGAGGATGTGAAACCTAGTTACTATCATCTGTCTCCAGTAAGGAAGAGGCAGGCCTGACCAAAGCACTGGTACTTTGAATCTTCTGGAGAGGGGGGAGGAAGGGTCATGAGAGACGTAACAGAGCAGATGAAACTTGAGGACACTGGTGCAGGCTTTTCCTGTGAAAGGAAAGACTTCATAGCTGGCTCTGCATATGGAACCCAGATTTTACAAAAGCTGGGTTCCCATCTTCAGAAGAGATGCAGAAACCAGATATGCTATCTGTTCAGCAGACTTTATATTAACATGCTACATTGATACCAAATAGCTTTAGATGGGTCTAGGTGTGGTCCTGTTTGAAGGCTTACGACGAAACTCCTAACAAGCTTGTTTAGCTATCCAAGTGCCAGGGACTGGAAGAGGTTTAAACTACTATATATGAGGTAACAGTACATGAAACACAGCTAAAGTTAATTTTATCTCCTTTGGTATAATCTGAATTTACCAGATTTATTATTTTTTTTTAACAGAATATTTATGGCAAATGAAATTATCACATAAACCTGTGTAATCAAAGCAATGATCATGACAGATCTCGCACAACTCTGTGCTGGGAAACCAGACTCACATCCTATGCTTGAGGAACAAGCATATTAATACAGCTGCCCCATGCTGGGTTTACCTAGAACAAAACCATTCCTCTATGATGCAATGGAGCAGGCAGCATGTGCAAATTGAAGCGTAATTTCTCAAGAGCATGTATTGAAGAGGACATTAAAAACAAAAAAAGTAGTTTGTATAAAGCAGCAGAATCTATAAAGGCTGGTCACCCTTGAATATGTGTCTTGTGATAAAGTCTGCTATGTCAATAATTACCTAATAAGAAAAAGAATCAAGTCACGCTGAAATTCTTCTATCAATGAAGGCAGAAAGAGAATCTCTGCCTCCTATATTAGTCTGCCTCTATTCACAAAACAAGTAGACATTTAATATCAATAACATCATGTCCCTTAGCCAAGTAGTTCAGAAATTTCATTGGAGAAGGGATAGGATGGACAGAAAGATATAATTGCTTCAGCCTTGTTTCCTTAAGGAAGCCAATTTTAAGAAATGTGCAACAAGCATAGTTTTTCTCATGGTAATATGAAAAAAAAAAAGGGTATAGTATTTGTTTTGTGTTATATAAACAAAAGACACTGTTTTGGGGTCAAAAAACTCTGGGAGAGACATTAAGACTTCTTGTAAACTGCCCATGTGTTCAGCGTTGAAGGTCCTGCAGGTGACTCATTACATTAGACTTCCCTTGATTAACAGAGATACTGAAAGCAAATTGCAAAGTGTTCATGTCAGGTGAAGGCTGGAAGAAGCAAAAAGTAAGAGACCCCTTGGGACGGCCAAATGGAGAAATCTCAGCTGCTGCTTCCCCTTTGTTCTGGATCCTACACTTCTGGGAAGGAAAAGAGGCAGCATTAATAAGGTAAGATCACAAAACTTCGGAAACTTTCCCCGCTTTTTGCAGCTTGACCAGCATCTGGTTAAAAAGAAGAAAAAAACCATAAAATAATGAAATACTGTAGAAGTGGGAATATTTCGCCCTTGGCAGAAGTGAAGAAACCCATATAACTTATCGAATATGTCAGCAGATTGTTAGAAGCAGGCGTGACCCCAGTTGGGTGGGTACTGCATCTCTGCAGAAGTATAATGGTATGGCGAGGAACTTAATGAGAACCAGGCTGAGCAGCAGCAGGGCTCAGATGGAGCGAGGCTTTCTCTGCAGTCACTGCGATCTGTCAAGGAAGTGGAGCCTTTTGTGAATCAGCACCACCACTAGTGTTCCCTCGGAGGGACTCTGCTGAAATGGCTAACAGACCTGAATTAGAGCCGTAAAGGAAGAAAAAGACACTATTATATCATCCAAAACCTTCCCATGCGATAACTGGAAGGTTAGACTCGCTCTCTGGTTTCAAATGGAGCTTTAGAGCATTTGGGAACTAAATCTGCTGTTTCTTTTCCTCCCCAAAGAAGTCCTCTGAGCTTTGAGGAGCAGCAAATGCAGTAACACACCAGTTAAGAAGAGCAAGACAAAAAGTAAAGATGGTGTTGGGCAACTAGCGTGTTAATTAAAAGCACCACTTTCAGGGCTAGTGGGACTGCAGAAAACACACCAGCGAACCAGTTACTAGTCCATCATCATATGGCACCTTTAGTAGACCTTGAGGCCAATCCCATGCACTCCATTGCATCGTTTAAGCACCAGCTAGCAGAAGTAGCATGAAGAAAAGATGATCAGAGGTGTAAGTTGAACAGATATTGGGGACGGCCCACACTTTTTCCACACTTCAACCAATAACTTCAACCAGCACAGAAAGACAATAGAGTGCCGCATAAAATTGTAGTTTCAGGCCGAAGTACACATAATTCTTCTTTTAATGACTTGTTAAAGCAGATCCACAGAGACACGATGCTGGTATCAGCCAGCTCACACCACTGAACTCCGCTGGAAGTAAATATAAGCTTTATGGTTGAGCAACAGTACTAGGCAAGTATTTGTACAAGGGCAGCAGGATAAATATCATTAATGACCCACGAATATTCATCCAAAGAAAAATCATAAAATATATTACCTTCTTACTACTTGTACAAATACATATTTATTTTTTTAAATACAGTGAGATTTTTTTCTTATGTGTGAGTGTACCAGAAATACGTATCACCAGGACTAGCTTATGCAAAAGTTGATGGTATTTTGCCAAGTATAGGCAAATACTGAATAATATCATGCCTTCTAGAAAACAGCCATGCAGGAGTAGGAAGCGATGTCCAAGAAGCCGAAGAAAGAAGGAGTTTATGCTTCCAGCATCCTCAGAACACAGTGAAATTCAGCTAAGCTTGGACCACACAGGGTCCAAGAAATCAGAGAAAATCTGTGGGAAAGCATTTTGCTTGTTTTCTCCTTAAAAGCAGCTACCCGTGCTCTCCAGGTAAGCTGCAAAAGCCAGAGGGCAAGGCTGGTAGCCTTTAAGAACACACCACACCAAGGGCAAGGGAAGATAAGAAAAAGGGACTCTAGCAGAGCAGCCACGTTTCCCCACAGCACGCTGCTTCTGAAGTGTGGCCACCAAGTTGCTGTGCGAACACAAGCTGCTAAAAGCACCAGCATCTGATTTTGGTTCATTAATATACAGAGAACCTGCATTCTCGTGCCATGCAACAATCTACATCTGGAGATGCAGATGTCAATCTCCTGTCAGAAACAAACAGCCTGAGGCACCTCACAGGAGCAAAGCTTCTCTGATGGCTGTTGGGCAGCCCCTACGGAAGGGACAGTTTCTGTCTGACAGGACAGCTGTGTTAGTGAAACCAAGGCTTTATGCTTTGGCTAGGAAAGAAAGCAAAAAATGAAAGACAGAGAAAAGGCCCAGTCTAGGCTACAATCTGGACAGAAACCAGCACTGAGGGACTTGTTGCAGCACATCACCATCATGAAGACCTAGCAGATGCACTGATAGAACAGTAGTGGGAGTAGGTTTTTCTTTATTATATGCATGCAGCCCCTATGTAGATGTTTCTTTACCTCCATGGAAAAGTCTGTTATGTCCGAGTAGTTTATTCCTTTTTCCATGTAGAAATAAGCCATGTCACTATAAAAGATACCTTATGTTCAAGAACAAAACGAAAATTCAGAATTGCTAGCATGCCACATATATTCTGCAATCCACATCAGAAAAGTTCCAGGACACATTCAAAGTAGCTTTTTTTTTTTTTTCATCTCATTTGCTTTACTTCCAAAGTAAATTCAGCACAATCAGATTAAGGACTTACAAACCCTGAATTAGGAGCTTGTCTCAGGAATTTAAATGGAGTTTAATCATAAAATACACACTTTTAGTTCATTTTGCCTTGTTTTTTCTCTGTGTCCCTATATAGACAAGCTGTGTGACAGCACGAGCTTTGGTCTTCTGTATTCAGAGAGTGAATGCAACAGGATCTCAGTTTCAGCTCAAACTGTTAGCCACTCTCCAGATACTACTGCAAAATAAAAGTAGTCACAAAGTTTCACTGCTACTTTACTCTTGCAGTTTGTTGCGCATAAATGCATGCTCTGGTTCACAAATTGAAAATATAATAATAAAACTCCCCCACGTCAGGCACGTGGAGTCTCCCAACCAGCACAATTCTCTGAGATTAGGAGACTGTCATTCAGCTTTCATCTTTGATTTTTCCTTTTGCTCCTTTTTCCATCTAAACACGAAGTTTTATTAAATCGAGAAGATAGCAACAAGATCAATGCCCTGGGTTTTTTCCCCACTCTGTGTTTTATAAGGGAAGAAAACATCCTGCAATTACTTGTGGTGTGCAACAAGATGTTCCAGCTCAGCCTGCCCTTGCTGAAACAAGCGATTCAGCCAGGGCTACCTGTTCTGTTGGGGAGAGAAGTCTCTTTGGATCAGATCTGACAGGCATGTGTTCCCGAGGAAGTGGAGGGGAAGCCCTCCGTTCATATGACTAATTAGACAGGCTTCACGCTGGGTTGCTCTTTTTTGATGCTGATCCCTGTACTAATTGTCAGTTTGTTCCTTGGGAAAGCAAGGTTGAGTTCAAATGCTCCAGCGCCTTGTTCCCCCTTGGCTTTCTTGACCTTAAACTGATGCGAATTGACAAGGAACAGACTGAGAGAGAGCGAGGTTCATTCCGCTTGTGGAGAGCACACTTTGGAGTCACAAGAAAAAAGGGAAAAAAAAAGAAAAAAGAAAGAGGCAGGAACACAATTAACAGGGAGCAGTTATGTAAAATGGATAGTCGTACCCCTGAAGTGACAGTGTGAAGAGTCTGAGGAGGAGAAGGTGGCGTGATTGATAAGCAGTCACTTCTAGCTGAGATTCTGCAGCTCCCTTTAGAAAGTGTAGATGGTTTAATTTTCAGCCAGCTCTCTGACCAGATTTCTTGCTCTGCTTTTCTTCTGGTTAGATCTGCAACAATTTAAGACCAAGCTACCATAGCTGAGCCAGGCTCACTTCCCACCAGCTGCCTTATTTTTTTTTTTTTCTTTTTTTTTTTTTTTTTTTTTTTTTTAAGG